>NC_056732.1:979190849-979275849 GCF_019279795.1 Protopterus annectens | reverse complement strand
AATCTGGATACCCTGCAGCCCACAATGAGCTACAACTGGAGCTAGACAATGAATAACCTTGGTGCAGTGAATGATCGAAAGGGTAAGGCAAATAACTGATAATGTGATACAGACACACAAAACCTTAAGAAATGCCTTAAGTCTGGAAGAAGAGGGATGCAATAAGGATCTTTTAAATCTAGTGTTACCAGGAAACATGAATGAGTAAGAGGAGTTAACAGGTTACAAACTGACATAATTTTTAATTTGGACACCATTACCAACAGGAAAAGAATGATCCAGAACTGATGTCCAAGTATTTTTCGATATTTGACACAAACATTCCTGGGTGTGAATGACCTGAGACGCACCTCCCTGGACTACATGAAGAGAGACATGGTGGAGCTCTTGGATTATGTGGCCCAGGTAGGAATGACACTAGCCCTGAACAGTATTCTACTGTCACTCAGAATGATACCGCAGTGCAAACAAAAAATGACAGACTTCAACTGGACAAGGTTCTGGTGTCATTCTAAGGGGATCCAGTATCTGTCTGCTTGGGATGACATGTTTGATTGACTTTGATGCTTTGCCAGAGATGGCCTGCATCTCTCATCTTTGGGTTTCCGGGTACTGACTAAGGCTCTTGCCACCCCTATAGTGTCTTTTTTAGGCAATGTTCCAAAGACCAAATTACCACCGTAACAGCTATAAATAAATGCAATATGAGGGTCATGCTGCTCAATGCTAAAAGTCTAAATCTCAAGATGCACTCGCTCGAAGCACTCCTCAAAATGGAGAATTTCGACCTTTGTGCTGTAACGGAGACCTGGTTTAAAGCGGCAGAAAGCACCCCTGTGCTACCAGGCTACAACTCATTCAACACCTTTTGGTCCTGAAACATGGACCGAAGCTTCTAAGTCAGTGGTGTCTCCATATTCATAAAGGGTATGCAGACCTCCAGACTAGTAGTCCAGCATAATGCATCTGAGATACTTCAGGTACAACTAACATTTTAAGATGACAATCCAGGTCATAACCTGCTATACGTCCCCAAACATGTCTCTAGACTCTCACTCCATGTTCCTAAGCGCCCTGGAATCTATCAAGGTCCAACCCAACACTCTCATATTAGGAGACCTCAACTACGCCTCCATCAACTGGGAAAACTATTAAAGCACCAATACTCTGGCCCAACGCTTCAATTCCAATGCCCTGGACCATCTCATTCTGACCCCCACTAGAGGAAGCAACATCCTTGCCCTGGTTATTACTAACACAGGCGACCATTGCTCTACACCAATAGTCAATCCATTGCTGGTGAGATTAGACCATAAAGTAGTCACCATAGTAATCCACATCTCACCCCCCCCCCACCCCCACCCCACCCCCTGCGCAAAGGTAACCACCTTGAAAAACTTCTCCAAAGCAGACTTTGGACTCTTAAAAACCGAGATGGCTAACTTCACAGTACCCATGCCAATGGAAAACAGCTGCATGACTGCCATGTACACAAATGCATGGAATTAATCATTCCCAACAGAACAAAGATGCTCTCCCCTCCAATAAAAGGAAGGCAATCTGGTGGTCCCCTGCCTTTAATAAACTTTACAACAGAAGGAAGAAACTGTTGCAGAAAAAGGTGAGATCCCAAGACTGGAAAAACTCCCTTATTAACCTCAACAAAAATTTGATATCCCTCATCAAATCCTCTAAAGCCAGCTATGAAGGCAGAATTGTGGCAGACACTACAAACAATCACAAAGCCTTCCATAGCTATATCAAGAACCTCCACGGCAATACAAAGATTTTCTCTGAATTACTGCACAATGGTACCTCCTATACTGTGCCAACAGATATTGCCAACATACTGGACGACTGATTCAGTGCCAACTTCACCCTTCTCTTCCCCCTAAAATACCAATCACAATACCGGAAGAATGACAAGCATCCAGCATTACAGCAGCACAGGTTAAAGCTGCATTGTCCAAGGTCAAGAATACAGCTTCCTTAGTGCCAGATAATATCTCTGCCAGTGTTCTACATGAACTACAAAGCGAAATGGCATCACATCTGTGCGCCCTGTTCAGTCACAGCCTCACCTCCTACCAAATGGCGTACTGCTACAGTCATCCCTCTCCATTAAGGGGGAGCAACTACAGACCCTGGGAATTATCGCCCCATTAGCCTAACGAGTCTGATATGTGAAGCTATGGAGCACATCATCATGGACCTGATTAACAAAGATATAGGAAATCTCCAAACTCTGGACCCCACGCAGTTTGGCTTTGTGAAAGGGAGATCATGCCTGCTCAACCCGGTTGACTTATTTGAGTCAGTCACCAGGGCTGTGGATGAAGGTAAGGCAGTGCATACAGCCTACCTCCATCTGGCCAAGGCCTTTGATACCATTCCTCACTTGGGAATTATTGATAAACTCACCAAAGTAGGCATCCACCCCTATATCACTAGGTGAGTTGCAAATTGTCCCACAGATAGAACAGAGAGCGTAAAAGTAGCGAACTCCAAGTCAGACTGCTGACCAGTCACGAGTAGAGTCCCACAGGGATTGGTCCTGGGTCCTCTCCTGTTCGGCATCTACTTCTCAGAGTCCAGGCCAACACAAAGGGACTCTGGCGACCAAGTTTGCAGACGACTGCAAGCTGGGAGCCATTATTAACTCCCCATGTGATGCAGACATCCTACAGAAAGGCCTCACTGAGACCAACGACTTATGTTAAAACCATGGCCTTAAGCTTAACACCAAAAAATGTGGCATCATCCCCTTTGGTAAAAACTCAGTTCTCACTAATTACCACATTGATGAGAAGCCACTGAACACTGAAGGCATTATAAGAAATCTGGAGACGCAGGTTGACAGCAACCTTTCCTTCAGCCACCACATTGCCACTGTGGTCAGAAAGTCCTTCTATGTGGCACATCTCATTACCAAGGGTTTTGCATCCAGGAAGAAAGAGGTCATTGTCACTCTCTCTCTCTACTCTTCCCTCATTAGACCAATCAGCGAGTATAATGCCCCATTTGGTATGTACCTCACTAGGCACCTGCAACAGCTGGAGAGGCCTTAGAAGTACCACATGAAGAGGATCCTAGGCATTAAACACATGTCCTACATAGACAGACTCAAAAGACTCCAGCTATTCTCGGTTTCATATCGCCTACTTAGAGGCGACCTCTGCTTGACTTACAAAGCCATGTCTGACCCAGCTCTGTTAGAAACGCTACATCTAAATAAATCCCAATCCCTCAGCACCACACGCTCCAGAGAGATCAACCTCATTACTACAAGCAACAGAACATGCTAGAGGGACAGGTTCCTCACCCAGAGACTGTCCATGCTCTGGAATAGACTTCCCATACATGTCAAGCAGTGTACCTCACTGTCCCTCTTCAAGAGGGATCTTGAGGAGTGGATGGGTAATAGAAAGTTCACCCCGAGGAATATCCAGTGGGTCTACTTGATAGATGCACTGGGAACTAAAGTCAGATGGCACGATGCCAGGACACTTATATGGGCAAGGCTTGTAAAGGCTCCAGGGCCATTAGCCTAGTACACACCTATGAATAAAAATCTTTCACCAACTGGAAAGGAGGGATGTATTCTATCACACCATGGGACAACGTGATAAAGAGCAGATGGAAATAAGAGTCTGATCAGGTAGATGAGGGATCACACCCTGAAACGGATAAACTTTGCCCCTACGGCTACCTGTAGCCTTCACTAATGATCTTCAGAACCTGTCTGTCTGAAAATATTTGCTGCCAAAGAGAAAAGTGAGGATTCAGACTTTCTGGAAGGGAAACAAGACTTTGAGGGGTGGGGGTGGTAAGGTCCCTTAAATAGTCAGCCTGACTTGGTTTTAGTAGGTTTAAAAATTATTTTGGGAACCTCCACACGATTTTCTCATAAATGTCTGTTTACCTGCATTTTGTGAAGACTATTCTTTTCCTAAAAATTGGTTGAGAGGATAGAGAATGCCTTAAAATGTTTCAACCCTCCTTTTCCAAATTTTTCTGAGAGATTTCCTGTACCAAACTTAACCCTTTCATCACACTTTTTGATCAGCTATGCAGGCTAAAACAAACTCTATCCAAAGGAGAGATTAAAATCTAATTTTTACCATCATCTGGGAGGTTGAGAATGCAGCCATGCAATCCTTCTGAACAGTAGTTTCAGAGTAATACGCACACTGTATACTATGAGTACTGGCTTGTACAACAGTAGTAGCCAATTTATTCAAAGCAGATTTTTCCTCACAAGGAGAAACTGCAGACAAAACATTCCTCATATGTTCACAATTAGTCAGAACAAGGTGTACAAGGACAGTGTGTGACCAGTACTACTGTATGGTACATAAACCTGGGCAGTAAAGGCACAGCAGATAAGAAAGCTAGAGGTAATGGAAAAGAAATGCCTGAGAAAGGTGGTAGGATAAACATCGTGGGACAAATGAAATGAGGACACAATAACAGAAACCAAAGTAGCTGCAACTGCAGAAAAGAGAGAAGTAAACAGATTACAGTAGTTCAGACACATGCGCACAGAAGACAATGTGGTGAAGAAGATTTGAGACAGACAGGAAGAAGGTAAGAGAAAAAGAGGACATCCAAAGAGATGGATGGATTGTGTGACAGAAGATCTGCAACAGTCACGCATGAGTGTCAAAGAAAGTTCATAGCTTCATAGGTGTTTACTAGGCCAACGACCACAGGGGCATTTTTAAGCATAGCCATGCATCCCAAATCTCAGTTCTGATATTCTTGATAAGTGTAAGCATGGGCCTGGGAGATGAACCATTTACAGGTTACCTGTTTGCATCAAAGGCAGGTCCTAAACCAGGGATGAATTTCCAGTTTACCCTTCCATTTGTCCAAGCTGCACTTGAATTGGATTAGGCAGAAACTCTGCTTCACATGGATGGGGAGCCTGTTCCATACAGGGGGTAGTCTCTGGGATACATACCTCTCTCTCCAGCAGGTCCTAGTTATATCACAGGCAAGGTTTAAGTCTTTAGAATGGGCAATTCTGGTACTGTTTTGTGGATATGCGGGGAGGTCCATCAGAGTGTACGCCAGGCATAGATCTCCCCTCAAAAGCCTGTAGGAGACGGAATACAGGGATAGGGCCTTGAGGCAGTCTGTATAGGACATATTACTTGTGTCCTGTATTCTTTTAGTGAGGAACCTCTGTGGACATTCCAGTTGTTGGATATGCATAGTTACGTACATACAAAGGGGGCACTGTACTCGATGACAGGTCTGATGAATGCCAAACAGAGTGGAACAATGACTTCCTTGGACCTGGCTACCATACCTCTGTTTAGAAGTTGCGCAACATAGGTTCACAGATAGGCACTAGACTATCTGCCCGAAGGCATTTATAAGCCTAGTTGGAATGTGTTGGCTTTCACCGCTCCCTTAGGATTAGTTCCCCGTGCCACAGAATGATTTCCTCACCACTGTAGACACGTGATGATCAAAGGCTAGTGTGTCCCTAAGTCTCAGACTACTAGGTCAACTCTAAGGGGTGTGTTATCAATATGATAGTTACCAAGGATGGACGACTTCCCAAAGGATACTATTGTGCATTTCTTGACATTTAGTCTTAGTCCATGACTCTGACACCAGTCGTTTGTCTGAGTCAGCCCCTCCTGGAGAACATTTGTGTCAGTGTGAGATTCAATGACAGCTCCTAATTTGCAATCATCTGCAAATTTAGTCAGCCAGAGACCACTGACATTGGCCTCGACTTCTGAGAAGGAAATGCCAAAAAGGAGCAGTCCAAGGACTGATCCCCGAGGGACTCCACTTATGACTGGCCTCTTTGTAGAGGTGGACCCAATTCTAACTTGCTGGGTCCCGTCTATGAGCCATTTGGCTATCCACCAGGTGATATACAGATTTGTACCTAACCTCTTGAGTTTGTCACCAATGCCCGAGTGGGGTGTTGTGTCAAATGCCTTCGCCAGGTCAAGGTTGGCAGTGTGAACGATTTTGCCCTCATCCATTGCTTTGGTGACCTTCTCAAAGAAGTCCACCAAGTTTTGTAGGCATGATCTGCCCTTTACGAAACCAAGCTGAGTTGGGGCCAGTGTCTGGAGGTTTACTATATCTCTATTGATCATCTCCATAATAATTCTTTCCATGGCTTTACATACAAGACTAGTGAGACTTATGGGTCTGTAGTTTCCAGGGTCTGTAGATGACCCACCCTTGTGCAGAGGGATGACTGCTGCCCTTCTCCATTCATGAGGCACGAAACCTATTTGGAGGCTACAGTTAAACAGTAATTCTAGAGGCCCTGCTAGAATTACTGTTTAACTGTAGCCTCCAAATAGGAGGCTACAGTTAAACAGTAATTCTAGAGGCCCTGCTAGATCATGCTTCACGCTATTTAGAAGGCATCCTGGGATATTGTCTGGGACCACTGATGCAGTGTTCTTGGTCTTGGAGAGAGTACTAAGGACCTGTTCCCCAGTGATAGTAGGGGGGAGTTATATTTGACGATATTTCTTGAGGGAAGGTTTAGGGGGAGAGAGCAGCCATGTGGTTTGCTATAGCTTCTGGCCAAGTATAGGTAGCTCCATTTACAATGAGCTCTGCACACAATTGTGTGTTGCCTTTGAGGTTGCAGACATACCTAAAGAATACTTTGTGGTTGTCCTTGGCCTGGGAAGCCAAACTTACCTCAAACTTGGCTTTGGGTAGACTTTATCTGTCCTCCAAGTTGTTTGTTTAGTTTAATAAGAATGCTTTTATCCTGCTGTGTGCTGTACCTCCTAATTTTTGCCATGATTTTCTTCCTCCTGTTATACATTCGACTGATTTTGTGATTCCACCAGTGTGGCTTGTTTTTTGAGTTAGTTCTGTACTTCTTACTAAGGCAGGAGTGTGGCATTGAATTCATTGAGATGGTGACCGTTAACATGATACCTCAACCCCATGCAGTAAAATGGGAAAGAGAGGGTTGATTATGATGATGATCAGTCAGAACAAGCTTTAACATGAGCCCTATAATTCTAAATCTTGAAAATCAAAGTTGCAGAAGCACAGACTTTCCCCCATACTTGTCAATCTTCACATCCTTATCAGAAATGAGTAGGAATGGAATTAACTAAATGTAAAAAAAAAAATTAATCTCCGTGGTATCCCCGAAGTCTCAAAATAACCCACTAAAGTGTAGTGGGTCCAAAAACAAAACAGTTTAAGAAACTTCTCTGTGTGGAAGATTTTAGTCCATATATTTCTTGTTAATCACTGTATATTAATCAGATCAGACAATAGTAGTAGAAGTACCGAACTTAAACTCGTCTTAAGTAAAAACAAACCAAAAAAAAAAATAATAGAAAATATATAATTGTACAGCATTACTAAGTATTCGAACGTAATCCAAGCAAGGCAGGCAGTCTGTTTCCAGTCGAAAATCCTTTATTAAGCAATAATTAACTAAATGTCCAGCATCACTAGGATTAACTAAAGCTGCTGATCAATTTTGGGAAGAGTGCATAAAAAAAGACTGAATAACTTTATACATCCTATCTGCATTTTTAGGAGGAGCTGGCTGGGTATCAGAAAAATTGCAAACAGTGACACAGCCTCCAAAGCTGACAGAACTGGAAGAATCAGTGAAGGTTCTGGAAAATATTTCTTGCAACAGATCATAGTAAGTTCTGAGGGGCTGAGAAACCTCGATGTTCTCCCACTGAAAACACTTGTCACATACTGGAAATAGTCTCAAAAGACAACCCCCATAGGGAGACTCACAAACTGAGCTCTCCTCAGAGACTAAAACAGAAATCTGAGGACAAAATCCTTTACACATCCCTTCATCTTCCTGTCCAGACTCATAATACTAAGTCTCTTCAGGAAAAGATGTATCACTCTTCTTTTACTAGAACTACTTTATAAGCAGGATCGACAAAACTGAATTAACCCCTGAGCCAGCCCAAGTAAACCACACCTATCTAAGGAAATTTGAGGAGGAGTAGAAGTGCACTTAGTTGACTTTCTCTTTGACAGGAAAAATGGGGCCAAACAGTGTTATTAATGGCAGCAGTAGATTCCCCACAGATGGGCACAACATTCTGGCAAAACAAGGAAGCCCTTCCCTCTCCCAGGACCAACAAGAGTGGCTTTCCATTGCACATTGATGGAACCCCAACAGCCGCAGAGGAAGTGGCTAATCCCCGGTCCACAGTGGCTGTAGGTACTACACCAGAAGGATCCAAGGTAAAATAGGACTGGTGTGAGGTACAACTAATAGCCACAGCAGGGTCAGCTACCTGCAGTCGAGACAAATTGCTAGTCTGCCATAGTGGCAAAGGCTATTTGCTTAACTTTTTCTTTTTTGTGGCTGCAAGGAGGTCAGACAGCAAGATAGACAGTTTGTTCAACAGTCGAGCCAAAAATGGTGCCTCCTTCCCAGGGAAAACAAGAAGCAAAAGCCGATGGATCTTTAAAAGTCACTTTTTTCAATTAAAAGCACATGCAATTTTCCACAGAAAAAGGGTTTTCAAATTCCTTAAAGAACTCTTAAGCTGACAGGAAAAAAAGAGCTTGCTCTTTTAAAAGTACAATACAGACTCATGACTGTCTGTTAAAACACCAAGCTTTAATATAATTTTCCTGAACAGAAAATTATTACAAAATAAGAAGTTCTTTAAAATGAAAGGTCTCCTCCCCAAAGGTAACTTATTTGTCCAAAGGAACAGCACAAGTGGACCTTAGAGACTCAAAAGCCTCAGAAGAGCATACTCTTCAGTGGCACGAAAGTTCTGAAGGGCTTGATG
Source organism: Protopterus annectens (assembly GCF_019279795.1). Classification (NCBI taxonomy): domain Eukaryota; kingdom Metazoa; phylum Chordata; order Ceratodontiformes; family Protopteridae; genus Protopterus; species Protopterus annectens. Next base: position 979,267,060 of record NC_056732.1, on the reverse strand, counting down.
CCCAATCTGTCTTTTTAGTCTGCTCAGCTCAAGCCAACTGACAGTTTGAATGTGTGAAGAGTGCCTTGAAGCTTTAAAGATGGCCAACTGCTACATATTATGCAGGATATGACCCACATAGCTAAGGCTACTTGCAGCAGTGATCACTACGATGAACACTGCCCTTCTCAGGACCAAGACAGACTGGCTTCAATTAGCAGCACAAGCACCCATAATAGCTGGTGGGAAAAGGCAGGAAGAATGAGGATATGCCTGCTCATCCCTCTTCAGTGGCAGCATAGGAAAAAGAAGTTATGCACTCACCATACCATTCCATCCGAGTAGGTAACTTCATTTGTCAGCAACCGGTGGGGATCGGATCTGACCTGGATCCGAGCCAGCAGCTTTCAAAGCTAAAGATCCGAGCTCTCAGCTCCTCCCCCTTACCCACAATACCCTGCTACCTCCCTCCAGTCGTCAGATAGAGTTTGCCACTTATCAACCAACAACAGTCAAACATACTTGAAAGAGAAACTCTAACCTGATGCACAACAGAAGGAAAAACTTTCTGTTGTGAAAATGATCATGAAACAGGCTAGGGAGAAGGAGGGGGGGGGGTTGGTTGCTGACAAATGAAGTTATCTACTCAGATGGAACGTTATGGTGAGTACATAACTTCTTTACCTGAAGTAGTTAACTTCATTTGATCAGCAACCTGTGGGACAGAGTCCCCAGCTACCAAAAACCTGGGAGGTCCTCATGGAAGGATATTCCGGAGCACTGCGGAGCCAAAGGCTGCCCTACCTCTAGAGATCAGATCCAGCTTGTAATGAGAAATGAAGGTATGTGAAGAGGCCCAAGTAGCTGCTGAACAGATGTCATCTAAGGGAACTCGACCAAAATGCTGCAGAGGTAGGCATAGAACGGGTAGAATGAGCACGAACCCCCAAGGGTTCTGGCCTACCGGAAGCTGAATAGGCTTGTAAGATGCAGTGGGATATCCATCTGGCTAAGGTAACTTTCGTAACTGTTTTGCCCAAGGACGGCTTAGCGAAAGGCACGAAAAGCTGTTCCGATTTGCGAGAAGCAGCTGTCCTGTGCAAGTAAAATCGCAATGGTCTATGCACATCCAACAAATGCAGTTTATATTCCCCTTGTTTTGAAAGTTGGGAAAGAAAACAGGCAAATTGATGATTTGATTGATATTGGCCTCGGAAGCCACTTTAGGCAAGAATGAAGGATTAGTCCTGAGAGATACTCTGTCCTTATGGAAAACCAGGTACTGGGGGTTTCATACATAGGCTTGAAGTTCAGATACCCTCCTAGCTGACGTAATTGCAATCAAGAAGGCAGTCTTCCAGGATAAGAATTTTAAGTCAACGGAAGCTGCAGGTTCAAAGGGTGGACCCGTTAGGGCCTGGAGAACTAAAGTTAGTCCCATGGGGGAACCGCATTCTTGACCGGAGGTCTTAAGAGAAAGGTGCCTTTCAAAAAGGTCTTGCATATCTTAGCGGAAGCTAAGGGTTTAAGGTTGTCCCCGATGTGGAAATGAGGAATGGCAGCCATCTGAACCTTCACAGTAGAAGAACTGGCCCCTTGATGGAAAATGTGGGACAAATTCAAGAACTGCTGGAATGGGAGCAGAGAAAGGATCCAAATCCCTATCCTTGGCCCAGATGGAAAACACTTCCATTTACTGTTGTAGATTTTCCTGGTAGAGGGTTTATGTGCCGCTACCAGAATAGTTTTTAACGGAAGACGAGATACCGGAGTCTTAGCTGTTAGTGGAACTGGATCAACCAAGCCGTGAGCTTGAGGTCATCCAGGTTTGGAGTTTGCAATCCCGAAGGATGAGAGATCAGATCCGGAATGGGATCCAAGACCCAAGGAGGAGCTATGATGTGAGACCGCAGATACAGGAACCAGATCTGACGATCCAGAATGGGGCTAAGAGGATTATTTTGCTCCCCATCCGACGAGTTTTCTGCAGAAATTTCATCATTAGTGGAAGAGGAGGATAAGCATAAAGAAGACTGGGTGGCCAAGCACAAAGCAGAGCGTCTCTGGGATTCTCCCCCCGGTGGGGGAATTAAAGCGAAAAATTTGCTGCATTTTGCATTTGAAGGAGACACGAAGAGATGGCAGCAAGGCTGACCCCATCTGAGGAAGATCTGTTTCGCTACTAAGGGGTTTGGAGACCACTCATAAGGTGTGAGGATAGAACAACTCAACTTGTCCGCTAGAATGTTGACCAACCCGGAATGTGCATTGCTATCAGAAAGCGGTTGGTGGAAATCGCCCATTCCCAAACTCTCATAGCCTCTCGACAAAGACGGTAAGACCTGGTTCCTCCCCGTTTGTTGCTGTACCAGACTACAGCCATGCTGTCTGTCTGAATTGTAATAGTCCCTGGAGAAAGAAGGTCCTGAAGAGCTTGCAACTCTAAAAGCACCACCCTCATCTCCAGAACATTGATATGCAGACCGGTCTCTACAGGGGTCCACATGCCTTGGACGGTTCTGCCCATGCAATGCCCCCCCCACCTGAGGCGAGAAGCGTCCGTGGTCAGCGTGGCTTGGGGTAGAGGCATCACAAACTGTCTCCCCTCTCAAAGCTCTCGGGAATGAAGCCACCAGAGAAGGGAGCTCCTGCAAACCTTGCTCAGGGGAATCTATGAATCCAAAGGGTGTAGGTGGAGGGACCATTGGACCTGAACGGTCCACTGAAGGACTCAGATGTGCAGTTGAGCAAGAGGCGAAAGGCTGATGGCCGCCGCCATGGATCCTAGGGCTCTCAGGACTAATTCTGCGGGTGGGGCCGGGGACTGAAGAAGTGCTATTACATGGGGTGACAAGGTGCGTAACCTGTCCGTTGTCAGAAAGGTCCTGGACTGGAGTGTGTTTATCCTGGCCCCTATGAAATCTAGAACTTGAACAGGTTGAAGAGAAGACTTCCTGAAATTTATGGTAATGCCAAGGTGATTGGTCAAAGAGTAAAGCATAATTCCTGGCGGAAGAGAGCAGATGCCTGGTGGGGACGGTGAGGAGCCAGTCGTCTAGGTACGGAAAGACCTGAATTCCCTGAAGTCTCAGGTGGGCTGCTACAACTGCCATGACCTTGATGAACACTCTAGGGGCTGTAGTAAGGCCGAACAGAAGAACCCTGAACTGGTAATGACTGGCTCCCAGCCGAAAGAGGAGATACCTCCTGGATAGTCTATCCATGAGAATGTGGTAGTAAGCATCCTTGAGGTCTACGGAGCACATCCAAATTGTTCTCCTGCAGAAGGGGGAGAATAGATTGCCAAAGAAAAATTCCGGATGGTCACTATACAATGAACAGGTTCAAGGATGACAGGTCGAGAATTGGCCTTAAGTCCCCCGTCTTTTTTGGCACTAAAAAGAACCTGGAGTAATTGCCTAACCCGGATTGCTATGAGGGAACGAGTTGGATGGCCCTTTTTTCTAGTAATTTCCTTATTTTTGAGGCTGCAGCCTCCCTCTGATCGGGTGGGACATCGGGGAGGTGCCTCACTAATGGGGGAAGATTCAGGAAGGGGATAGAGTAACCTCTGAATATTATTCGGAGCACCCAGCGATCTGTAGTAATTGACTCCCAACTTGCTAGATCCTCCGAAAAGTGCCACCCGAATTCTTTGGCCCCCCTCTGCCTCTGGGCTGGCGTCCACCTTGTCCTCCCCTGCCTCTGAAGGACGAAGTGTCCGGAGTGGGATGGGACTGCTGAGATTTCCGGAACCACATCTTCTTTTGCCCTCTCTGGTTCCTTGAAAAGGACCTCTGAGGAGCAGAGAAGCAGATTCCGACGGCAGACAGCATCTTCCCGTCCTTCTCGCTCTGGAGTAGCGTGTCGCAGACGGTTTTGCCAAAAAGTGTAGAACTGTCAAAGGGAGCGTTAGCGAAGGACGCCTTGAAGGGCTCCGCAAAGTCACAAAGACGGAGCCAGGCGTGGCGCCGCAGGGCGACCCCTGCTCCGCTGGCTCTAGCCGCCCCCTCCATGGCATGGGAGAGAAGCTGCATAGAAGTGTTTGATATTGACTTTAGAGTGGCCATGTGAGCCGAGAAGGTACGTTTGTCTTCGGCCACCATGGACTCTGGGGGAGACCCAGCGTACTCTTATGAGATCCCGCTGGAGCCTAATGACGTGTGCCAGATAATTCAGCGCCCTTATTGAAAAGGTGGCTGAAGTGAACATCCGCTTTCCAATGCGGTCCATCGTCCGAGACTCCTTATCAGGAGGATGGACCGAGGAACTTTTTTGTGCCAGTTCCTTCTTGGCGGCAGCCGCCACCACCACGGCATCTACCGGGGAACCTTTATTCCACACGGGCTTGTCAGAAGGGGGACTAAGGATTTTGTCCGGTCTCTTGGGGATTGGCTCCACAGTGTCCGGCTCCTTCCAAGCCCTGGTAGTAATCAAGTCTACCAAGGGGTCAGCCAGGGGGGGACACCCAGGAGGTAGACGGGCCTGCGTCAAACACCTCCAGAAACACAGACTCATCCGAGGAAGGCTCCTGGGCTGACCACCCCCCTCTTATGCGCAGCATCTCCATAATGTCTCCAAAGGAAACGTCCTCCGGAGGTGACCTGGGGGAACCTTCCCCTTTCTCCAAGTCCATGTCCTCCATGTGGGACTCAGGGGAGTCAAGTGCCTCCTCTTGCACTTTTGTTTGTGAAGGACCTCCTCGGCGGGACTGTCAGAGGAGGGCTCACCAACAGGGTCCTGTTCCTCTACAGGAACTAACTGGGGCGCAGATGCAGGCTGTCCCTGGGGCGGGACGATGGAAGACAGGCCCATATGCGAGGGAGTGAAGGGTGGATCCGTAGCATGGACTGGGGACTTCGAACTCCTCGACAGCACCCTCTCCACCACGTCGAACACCGAAGGTGAACCACTCTACCCTGGCTCTGAGAGTAGTCCCCTCGGCTCCGACGTGAGGACCGGTGTCACAGCCAACGCCATCGGACCCGAGAGGGACGTGCGCTCCGACAACAGAGCCAAAGACACACTCACCCCTACGGATCTGAAGCTCAGCTCTCGGCCCCGACAGCTCGGATCCGAAAGATGACCCGACAAACTCGAGGGTAAAGCCGGCAAAGTAGCAACTACTATCGGCACTGACTCCCCGGCTCCGAGACGACTTAGATCAGACGGCTCCAAAACCCAATAGTGGATCAGAGAAGGAGCAATTGGTGCAAAGAAAGGGGCCGAGCTCCCTCCCGGAGGGGGGGAGGCAGGAGCACCCCCCATCTGCATCTGGGTCTGCAGGAATCGACCCATCATCCGGTCCATATCTGGGACGGACAAACTCCTGGTAGACCTCGAAGAAGTAGTCGAGGCAGGCCTGGAGAGCCACCTAGATGACCTCGAGGGTGACAGGGACTCCGGTTCCGGAGTGAAGCGTGGAGAACGGAGCCGAGAGGGGGAAGACCTGGAAACCCTTGCGAGGGAACCAAACACTTTAGCCGGCGGAGCCGAAGGGGCTGATTCGGCCTGTCACTTATGGCTCTTATGCCCATCTCTTTCCTTTTCTTTCTCTCTGTGCCCCCTGTCTTTCTTAGAAGAGCCCCCCCTCTCCAGGGACACAGCGGGAGGTTGAGTCCCAGCCAGGGGAGGGGAAGCTGAAGGCTAGACAGTCGCAGCCACGACTGGCACCACTGAGGGAGAGGAGGAAGAAGAATCCGGGGGTAAGAGTCCCGCCAAGATTAACTTGTTCTTCCCGTTCTTCACAGCCCGGGGGTTGAAGGCCGCACACATCTGGCAGCCCGATGTTAAGTGGGCTACCCCCAGGCAGAGAACACACTGAGTGTGGCCATCCGCTGGGGACAGCTTATGACCACACTCAGCACATTTTTAAAAAATGGCCTTAGGGCCCTCAGCCATCACATTCAAGCACACACCCTAACACACACAGTAAGGGGAAGGGAAAAACACTAATTTTACCACTAAAAGTAAATAAAAAAAACAGTTCAACTAAACTATGGGTCTATAACACACTCCCACACACTCAAATCGCTAGAATTTAAACTAGAAAACTCCTAAAATCCTCTCACCTAAAACGCCAAGAGCTCGTCCCTTATGCTTCAGAAGCCGTGGCAAACGAGATCTAAGGACTGGAGGGAGGTAGCAGGGTATTATGGGTAAGGGGGAGGAGCTGAGAGCTCGGATCATTAGCTTGGAAAGCTGCCGGCTCGGATCCAGGTTGGATCAGATACCCACAGGTTGCTGATCAAATGAAGTTAACTACTTCAGATTGACACGTTAGCATGGGAATGACATGTTAGGGTGAGGCAAGCCATTCTTGAAGTCTTACTGAAGCCCAGAGTTTTGAACAGTGACCAGAACAGGTAAATGTACAGGCTATGAGAAGAGCGTTACGACATTAGGAGGTGGTGTGGACACATACAGATGCTCATACATAACACCTCATAATGACCTTCCAAGTGATGCCAGTATATACGGGATTTGGCCTTCCAGTGCAATTTTGAGCCATACTCATGGTAGCAATGTTTGCCCCCAAGTCAGTTCATACCAGTCGGTGACTCTGAACTGTTTTTTTAAACTCTTTGGGGAAAGGGTACAACAACTGCAACATCATAAAAAGCAGGGCTCAAGACAGTCGCACTCCTGCAGAGGAGAGCCACAACAGTGAAAGAACAGAGTTACTGAAATGTCAGGGCTTTGCTAGTATGTCTTGAATGTTATAGACAAGTACAGTGTGGTATGGTCATACCTGCTTGTACATACAGCCGATACCTGCTAATATGTGGTGGTATGAGCTTTATGACCATGAGTGTGTACAAATCTGAAAGGTGTAACGCAATGTATAATAGAGGACCAATACATTAGTACACAATTACTACGCACACAAGTTAACTGCAACTACATGATCAGATACCATTCTTTGTCAGCAGCAGCAGTAGTAGTAGTGGTATTAATTAGCAACCCATACCATTATAACAGGTTTTGTCATGCTGGTAAAATGTAGTTATACGTGCAAGGATCAGCGTATTACCCTAATCACCCATGAATACTACTTGATGTAACTTCTTCCTACAAGTGTGCATTAACAAAATGGCAAGTAATGGCATACACATTTAAAATGAAACCTATTCAACATACATTATGGTTACGCATTCAGTTTAGCAATAGCACTGGATATGTAAAACAGTTCCTAGTGTTTTTTTTTTGTTGACTTACTATACAATAACCAATCACCGTTGGTAAGATGTATGCAGGCGATGAAGTAACATATCAGAGTTGGTATACTCCCAATTTTACTGTAATACGTACAGCAGGGGTATACTGCTGACCCTTTATTTTGATACTGCTTGCTGTGTGCAACTACACTACACCCTACCAGCATTCATGTGCTAATTTAATTAGGCTCCCCTGACTTTGCTAGATGTTGTAATATGGTTTATGGGAAGCACTTATTTAGGGATGTCATAACTGCTAATCTGCATATCGCCTAATAGTCTAGCCTTCCATATATTGCATTTCAATACAGTGAAGACATACACTCTATTGTGGCCATTATGAAGCACTTATATTGGAGCTACACTAGTTGTCATGAAAATTTACTGCCATTATACTGTCATCGGACTTGTAAATTTAAGGCTACAAGGCAAGTGTCTAGGTGAGCCTTATTGTTTAAGGTATACAAAATTGCAGACATTACCAACAAAATTCTGTTTCCATCTTATTTTGCACACTAGCCACTTGTTCTGCTTTTCAGAATACTATAACACTTGACTGCAGCAACTTACATATGCCCAGCACATAAAATACATGAACTTAGGAAACCTTATAGTCCTGTTTTGGCTATATGCAATATTTATTTCAATTATGGTGCAAACACTGTATGCTTGTACAGCGTATGCTACAAGAGCAAAGAGCACTCTGAATTTATCTGACAAGCAGTCATATGCAACATCAAGCTAAACTTTTAACATCTCTACAACTCTCTGTATTTACATACAAAAGGTCCAAGTGGACTTATGAATTGCAGCTTCTTTACTTTCAACTGCTAGTCAAAACAAATGGAGTTAAAAAGGCAGAAAGAAGCCCAAGTAACAGACAGAGTGAAAATGCCAAATCTTCTACAAGAATTAATACAACAGTGCAACCAACATTCCTTTAAATATAAAGTTTAAAGATCAGAAACAATATTTGGACTCACAGTTCAGTTATCAGCACAGCAGAAATATTTTCATTGTGCAAAGCTTTGTGCAAATACTTATTTTCCTTGAAATATAAAATTAAAAGAAAATAAATAAAAAAAATCAGTTAAGTTGACCACAATGTCCCTTGGTATCTGTTCCAGCTACCTGAGCACAGGACATTTGTGGTAAAGTAATGACATCATTACAGGAGCATGACTCTGTCCTGAAGAGTAAGCTGATGTCCGAAGTTGCTCTGAACTGCGATTTTTTCTTCTAAAAACAAACTGAAGAAAGGTATCCCACACATGGAGTAACTGCTTGCCTTTCCATAACTTAAATCTAAGTTAGTGTTCAGCATGTTGGTAGTGCGAGTACTGCACTGTACACATCCAAAAGTTCAACAGCACAGGTAAAACAAGTTGAAGCAAACTTCTGTACTTTGTTTTTGGAGGTGGTGGAGAAAGAGGTTTTGGGTATGTATTTATTCATTCACTTAATCACAATTGGACAAACTGTCCAAGCTGACTGCAGTCTTTGCACCTGCACCTGTATGAATGTCATCAAAATGCATAGGGCGATGACTCCAATCCAAGAAACAGCAAGTGACTTACTATGGCTACACAATATTGTTACTTTGATTATTTTTGTACTAAAAGTATTCCAAAAGCTACAGAAAGGTTAGCAAAAAAGAAAATCTTTCTGCATCATACTGTCTATTCTTTTCACATGACAAAGTTAAGATGATCATTTGAACTTGAGCATTAATACTTAGCTCAAACAAATATGTACCTCCATTAATTGTATGAACATCTTGGCTACAAACATTATGCATGTGTGTGTGCTGGGGAGGGTACTGCTACCCTCCACAACATAACATAATGCTATAATACTCCTTGCAAACATAGCTGCTACACAGCCTGTCAATCAAATTGATTACCTGTGTATGCCATTGCTGTCGGTATATTGCGTAGCATGTCTACTCGTGCGTAATTCTATACTTTTCTACAACAATATGACAAATACTCATTGATAACTAGGTAAACTGTGAATGTTATTTTCACCAGCATGACAAAGCCTATGATAACAGTATGGGATACTCTGATAATACAGAGTGGTATATCAGATTTTACTGTTACAGTTCCACGATCCATCGTAACTCTAGCAAGTATGAAGCACCACTGACTTGCTATACGATACACTGCTTCACACTGTACATGTGCATATCAACTGTCCAGATTTTTGCCTCATAGTTTTGGTCTGTTCCTCATAAAATTTGTGGTGTTGTGCATTTTTATGGCAAATCAGTGATGACCAAATTCACTAAATAATGACAGGCATTTGAGTTTCAGACTTCATATCCTTCAGAAAAATGTATGGTAGCACAAAACCTTTTTATTCTAGCAACTGTCTAAGTTTATAAGAGTAACACTTAATACAAAATATCAGTACAAATGTGAAGAGGTTGAGAGGTATGTACACTTGCCCTGATACTAATGGTCAACAGAACAGTCATGTATGTATCCAGACGTGACCATACTGCCTGGTATTCCACCCGTGACATTCTAGACATACATGCAATTCCACTCATCTCTCACTTCTTCTGTATCACATACATGTTCCTCTGCAAGACATTTTCTTTTTGCAAATCCATGGAGGTTACTGCACAGGTTGGGCTGCATTTTGTGAACTCTCTCCCTACTAGTGAGTTATTCATTTTCACTCAGGTGTTCAACCTCTCTGTGTTGTGGTCAAAAGCTGGATGCAGGAAGTGCAAGGACCTGAGAGCAGTCACTGATTCTCAGATGGCTTGAACAGTACCAGGAGGTCCTACGCCAATTTGTTGGCAGAATTCAGAAGGCGACTGTGAACGGTTAGGCATGGGCCATTCTCCAGGTAGGTCCCCACGCCCACTTGAAAGTACTCCCGTCATGGCCTGCCTATTCATCTAATCTAGTCCAGCAAACATTCATGGTTCTGGTCTTGACCAATGCCCAGGACCATGTGCCTCAGTCCAGAACACTGTCATTATCCATCCCCACAAGTGGATGTGAGCAGGCATAACCCCTTCATCCCTTTCCCCAATCAGCTCTTACAGATACCCGGGCTGCATTAACAAACCCAAGTCCGAGTCACTATCAGGGCTTTATCTCTCTATGCCAACGTAGCTAGCTTGTTTTGCAAGACTTTCAGACCTTGGAATATACTACTGGACCAGCAGATGTTTATAAATATAGACACAGGCAAGCTACACATTTTGCAGTGAATGACCTTTTTGAAACTCTTTACGCTAATGAGGCCCATTAGTTATGTATGGCACTGAAGAGCTAATTACGGAAGCAAATTTGTCATACAAGTCTGTATTACTCAGAAAGAAATTCACAGATAGTAGTTGCCCAATTCCAGACTCCCTGTGTAGAGTTGATCCTATCTCCACTTAATCACATCCGCTGAGCTGTACTACTTTTTAGGTCTGTGGCATACAAAGTACAGGACTATAATGCTACTGACACACGCTGTTGAGGTAAAACTTTGCACAAAGACAAAATCTGGGTACTGTTGATACTGTCTACATTTGTGAGACTTCCTTTGCAAATTTGTTTAATGGAGATGGAATGCTTCCACTATAATGCTTGTTGTGGGTGCAGATGTGGGTACTGATGCATACTTTTCCATGAGTGGTGTCAACAGCTACGCTATGTTCTCAGCACAGAAGGCTGCTTCTCACCCGCAATCATCTGTAATAGTACATGTGGCTGTGTAGAAAAAATAATCACTAGGATATTTAGAGAGTAGGTTTTCCCTCTGTCGAATCATCGGCTTGTTGACAAAGTGAAGTACGTGGGAAATTCCTCCTCAAGTTCGAGAGGAGTCAAAAAGTGGAAGATGGAGAGCATTTCGATAAAGTATATGTGGGTTTAGGTTTTTAATGCTTTAGAGGGTAGGTTTGTGGATTAGTTTTACAATAAAAGCTAGGGAAAGGGTGCATTTAGTGTTGTACGTGTATGCTGCTGTACACTGTGATATATGTACCCAAGTACCTTGTGTAGCAGTAGAGTAACAGAAAGGGTTGGAGTTAGGGTCAGCACACATTACTAAAGGTGCTGCAAGGGGACTAAGCCCTCCTGACTATTTATTTTATTTTTAGCTTGCTGACTGGAGTAGAGTCAACCTAGAAAAGACCATAAGGATAATACAGATTAGATATTGCAATAGGTAGAATATATGACATTTAGTAATTTTAGATCATCAGTAACAAACAAAAATTATGTTTTGCCACAGACTGCAGTGTGTCCAGAGTATCATTGTTTATGTATGTACAAAATGAGGAATAGAAGTAATGGCAAAAATAATCAAACTATAAACCAAAAAAGAATGAAAGAAAGAAGGCAAAAAAAAAGCAGTTGGGCAAGTAGGAATTACATAAAGTAAGTTACTGGATGGTGTGTTTATTATGTTTCTGCATGCAAGTAGTTACATTTTACTTGTGTGAACAGGTGGGATTTTGAACTCAATTCTGAAATCTGGTTAACAGGTAATTTCTTTAAGATGAGGTGGAAGAGATTTCCCCTCCCAAAATGTTTGGCCTACAGCAGAGATGCTATGCCTAGTAAAATAAAGTTTGGAAGAAGGTACTTCAAACATTGGCCCATTGTGGACTTAGCTGCCAAGTTCTAACCAAAAACACCGTCAACAATCTCGGAAGCCAACAAGCTAAAGGAATCTGAAAACAAACTTAAATAAGTGAAAGGTCAATAAGAAATCTGCACTCTGACAGATTGGAAGTCATCTGTCTTTTGCAACGGTTGAGCAGTGGTGGTCTTTCTTCTCTGCTGAAGAGAGGCAGAGACAATTAATTTGCCAATTTTACTGGAAATAGTTTGAACAGTTTTCATTAACTTTTGAGGCAAAGGCAATAAGTGGTAGATCATATTCAAGTTGTCTCATAAGGATGCCTTTGCCCATGACTGATCTCACAAGTAAACAGCCTAAGAGAAATTGGAATATTTGTTTCATTCTTCCCAATGTGTGCTAACCATAATCTAACATCTTGGAGAAAAACCCTTTCTGTAACACTTCTACTGTCCATACAAAAAGTGTGTCTGATGTTAGCTGTAGGGTTTTGATTAAAGAATTGCAAAACAAAACCACCAATTACAAACTGATAACCTATTTCAATCTGTGTTATTATCTATCACATGTCAGCATTAATCAGCTGTGTTTTGATGCTTGCACAGTTCAAGAGTCGCATAAATTATGCATATACCTACACATACGTGTGTGGGTGTGTGTGTGTATGTATACACAACTGCATATGTGTGTGTACACACACACACACCCAAAATAGTCACATGTATACACTCGTTTACAGTTAAATATAATTATGTAAGTAATGCAAATATGTACTGCATTAGTACACAAAAAAATCTGTATCAAACAAACCATTCACATGCATTTTACATGAACACAGTCTATTCCCTTATCCCTTTAACAATTCCAAAAATATTTGTGTACAATAGTGTCAAATTTTAGTGTGAGAATTTTTGGAATTTCACTTCTGTATGTGTCTGTAACCGTAACTTAAGCAAAGGAAACATACACTGCATTAGCCCACTAGACATAATGCATCTTATCAATATTACTACTTCTGCACCTATCTTATACAAGCACAGTTACACTTCCCCTTTAATTAGTCCAAAAGTTTCACAGTAGCATTAGATTTTAATTACTCCAAAAATTTCTAAGTAGACTATCATAGTCAGAATTACAGAGTCCATGTTCTGAGAAAGAATGGTTGTGTAAAATCTTACCATAACCATAGATGTCCTTCTCTTCCATGTTACAGTATTCTTGGTGTGGGATTTCCTGCCTTCAGGCGACTCGTACATTGGCTCCTATACAATAGCTTCAGCTTGGCTGTTGCAGCTGCGTGGGACATCACACGTAGGGCCATAACCCAGGGACCCTGTGTGTGACGTCTGCACGCACCATCCTCAAAACTTGAAGCTAAGCAGGCAAAGCAGATAGCCCAACAGGATAGGCTGCCAAAGGTGACATGAATAAGGCCCTGGGTCTCTTCTGTAATGGAGAGAGGCATCAGGGAGCAGTTAGACTGGTAGAGTCAGTGAGGGGGAATGGTGGGTGGGAAGGAATACTGCAACATGGAAGAGAAGGATATCTATGGTTATGGTAAGATTTTATACAACTGTTATATGTCCTTCTATTCCTATGTTGCAGTATTCTTGGTGTGGGAGAGTATCACAGCTTAGTTTGATGAAAGGGTGGTGGATGCAGAAGATGATTCCACAAAGCCTTGTAGGATTGCCCTGGCAAATCCTGCTCGTGATTTGGAGATGTGGTCCAATTTGTAATGTGTGGTGAAAGTGTGGACAATGGACCATGTAGCTGCTTCCATAATGGAAGCTGTGACCATGTCTTTTTGGAAGGCCTTGGAAGTGGCCACTGCTCTTGTGGAGTGTGCCTTAACCCCAACTGGAGGGTTTTTTCTGTGGTGTGAGTAGCAGAAACAGATTGCCTTTTTAATCCAGGATGCAATGGTCTGTTTGGTGACTGCCCTGCCCAATGCCCTGGGGTGGAAAGATACAAAAAGAGTTGTTTGGATTTCCTAATGTCTTCAGTCTTATCCAGGTAAAATCTCAGTTGTCTGTGGACATCTAGGGAGAGCAGTATCCTCTCTCCTTGGTTAGTGGGAGAGGGGAAAAACTGGGTAGGTGAATGGATTGATTTAGAGACAAGTCACTGACTACCTTGGGCATGAAGGAAGGGTTAGTTCTCAGTGTGACCCTGTCCCTATGAAAAATGGTATAAGGTGAGCATGCCATTAAGGCTTGTAGCTTGGAAACCCTTCTGGCAGAGGTAATGGCCACGAGCATTACTGTTTTCCAAGTACAAAACTGTAGAGAGGCTGTATTAGCCGGTTCAAAAGGGAGCTGGGTGAGTTTTCCCAGGATGAAGTTCAGGTCCCACAGAGGAGGAATAGGCTTCTTAAGTGGTCTGATGTGTGAGACCCCTTTAAGGAAGAGTGTCACATGTAGCCTGGCTAACAAGGGGGGGATCTAGAGGTAAGCAGGCTGATAATGCGAAGAGGTGCACTTTCATTGATGAATAGGAAAGTCCACCCTTTATAAGTTGACACATATATGAGAGGACTAGGGGGGGTGTCAGCCTCGTAAGGGTCCCTTTCCTGTCCCAGACACCACTGAGTAAATCTTTCCCATTTGGCAAGGTATGATTTTCTAGTAGTGGGTTTCCTGGACTCCCTCAGGACTGATAGCATGTCTTCTGAATAGTGGTGTCTGAATGGAGGTTAGTAATTTATCACCCACAGAGTCAGGGATAGCATTTGCAAGTGTGGGTGTATGAGAGTTCCTTTGTCTTGTGTCAGAAGGTCCACCTTGAGGGGTAACTCGCAGTGATTGCCCTTGGCTAAATTGTATAGAAGGGGGAGCACCAGTGCTGCCTTGGCCAGTAGGGAGTCACTAGCAAGATTTTTGGTTTGTCCTTCCTGGATTTTCAGAAGGACTTTCTGAATCAGGGGGAAGGCATACAGGAACTTCCCATCTCAGGTGAAACTGAAGGTATCTACTCTCCAGGCTTGGGATTAGAAAGTCTTTGTGCAGAAGGTCTGCAGCTGCCTGTTCTGGGGGAGGCAAACAGGTCTATTTGTGGAGTGCCCCACCAGTGGACTATGTCTAGAAAGACCATCCTGTCCAGCATCCATTCGTGTTGTGGAGAGGATGCTCTGCTCAGGAGGTCTGCTTGCTTGTTGTCCTGCGAAGGGATGTAACTGGCTTGCAGGGATAGGTTGTGCTGGTATGCTATGTCCCAAATTAGTAGGGCTAGCCTGCACAATTGGTATGCTTTGGTACCTCCCTGTTTATTGATGTATCACATTACAGTGGTACTGTCCGTCACTATCAGAAGAGGACCTGGTAGCAGTAGTGGTAGGAAGGTCTGTAGAGCTAAAAGAACTGCTGTCATCTCCTTTACATTGATGTATTTGGTTATCATGGGAGGTTGCCACTGGGCTTGGACTCAAGAGTGCAAGGTGGCTCCCCAGCCTGAGTCCGAGGCATCTGTATGCAATATTTGTGTGGGTTGAGGGGGCTGCAGTGGAAGCCCCGGGTTTAGTTGTACTTGTTGGATCCATCAAATGATTTCCTTCTTTAAACAGGGAAGAAGGGGGATAACTTGTTCCAAGTGATTCTGGTGTTGTGACCAGATATTTTTGAGGTACCACTGCAGTTTTCGCATATGCATTCTAGCAAATGGTAGCATGGGAATGGTTGCTGCCATCAATCCCCGGAGTCAGAGGAATTGTCTTGCAGTGACTGTCTGGGAGAACAAGACTTCCTGGAAGTGGGAAGTTGGAGATAGGCTTTTGTTCTGTATTGATTCTGCAATCTAGGAATATCTTGTCCTTGTCTGGGTTCAAAGAGGACTTCTTGAAGTTTGGGGTGAACCCTAGACTTTGTAGAAGGGACATAGTGAAGTGTAGATGCCTTACGAGGGAATCTTTGGACTGTACTAGGATAAGGATGTCGTCCAGATATGGGTAAATCTGGATTCCTTGGAAAGTACAGTTTTGTACCTACCATAAATGTAGATGTTCGAGGATCCCCATTGCTGCAGTCCTTACTATTGGGTATAGTCCGCGTCCAGTCGGCCCGAATACCAGAGTATAATATCCCAGTCCTTTCTTTAGATGAGAGAAGAAAAAAAAAGAAGGCCCAAAAAATACCTGCCAAAATATGTACAATATATACAGAATATATACAAAAAATATAAACATGTAACCTCACCTACACAACCACCCCTAAACACAAAGAAGCAGGAGCTGACAACATGCAGCACCAAAACAGCTGTGAGTCCTGTAAATAAAATAATAATAAATAAGCAATGTGCTGCTCTACATCTATGGTACCAAAATCTTTTCCCCTTTATTTTGGGGGTCTGCATAAAAAGTAGGCAAATGAATAGTTTGGTTTAAAATGGAAAATCAAAATGGCTCTACTGCCATAAGGGCCTGCAACTCAGACACCGACTGTCCTTGCAGTCAGCAGGACTGATGAGATAGTTGATGGAAGTGATAAGCTTTCTTTTGTTTGTCCGGAAATTCATCTGGGCTGTATATTCAGTCTCTGCACCCAGAAAGCATGTGAGAGGGTACTAGACTGGACTTTATTTCGTTCACAGAATACCCTAGGCATCTGCATACTGCTATAACATATTCAGATGCTGTAGAAGGTCAGCTAACAATACGGTCAGGCAGTCGTCCAAAGTAAGGTGATTTGAATTCATGACCTGAAAGTAAGCTATCACTGGAGCCAGAACCTTTGTGAAAAGATACTCTGAAGCGGTAGATGACCGAGGCAATACAGAAGAGCGTAATGAGAATTTCCACCTGCAGAAGGCAATGGCTGGAGCTAGGCACTTTGTAAAAACACTCTTGGGGCAGTGGATAAACCAAAGGACAAGGCCATAAACTGGAAGTGCGAGGATGGGCCAGAGAAATGCAGGAAACGTCTGTGTGAGGCCCTGATGGGAATGTGTAGGTCATCTTTGACGTCCAAGGTGACCATGAAAGCATTTGAGGGTAAGAGAGAGAGGGAAGTGATAGCATTTTGAAGGTGGGAACCTGCAAGTAAAGGTTTAGGAAGGAGAGATCCAAAATGGGTCTCCAGGGACCATCCTTTTGAGGGACCAGGAACAGACGGGGGTAGAATCCCTTTCCTTCTTGTCCTGTGGGAACTGGCTCTACTGTGCCTTGTTGATGCAGGTCTGACAGAATTTGTGGAGGAAGATGACATTGTTTTTTTGGGGGAAATGGAATGCCCTTCCAGGGGGGAATTTGTTTCAGGATAGAAAGTACCCTTTTTGAATAATGGTTAATACCCATTGGTCTGTAGTAATTTTTTGCCAGAAGGGGAGATAGTGGGTAAGATGAGCTGAGAGGGGCAGATGGGTAAGGCAGTCATGCATTATTAGGACCTCCCCTGTCCTGAAAGGGTTGTCTAGGCTCAGGAGGTGGGCCAGTAGGCCTGTATGAAGAGGCAGCAGAATGCGGGTTACGCCCAACAAAGCTGGTCTTAGCTGGGTAGTTCCTATAAAATCTGGGTATAGGGGATACCAGGAGATGTTTTATATTCGGTAATGCTTTGCTTTTTTCTTGCAGATTCTTAAATAGGTCTGCAGATTGCTTTCCAAAGAGGAAGTTGTAAGCCAGGAGGGCGCCCAAGATTTTGGACTTTAAGTCCTCTGACAGATTCTGTAGTCTAAGCCAGGAATATCTCCTAAGGACAGATGCTGAAAAGCAAGCAGAAGCTTCTGCAGCATCGTAGCTGCATCTTATGCAGTGTCTAGCCACTTGTAGGGCTGAGGACAATTTGGAGGAGATATCCATCTTAATTGGACTGTCAAGGATTGAAGCCAGCATAGAGGTGGATTGGTATACTAAATCCAGGGCATAACTTGGTTATGTGTGTTTGATAGTTAATGACTCTGAAGGCCAAAGGGGAGGAAGTGTACGCCTTCTTGCCTATCCTATCCATGGATTTGCTATCTTTATCCGTGGGCAACAGGAGGGCAGAAGGTAACAACCTAGACTGTTTATCAGGGGCAGTGGTAATCACTGCTGGGTCAGCTAAGGGTGGTTTTATGAGGAATTTTTGTTCCTCTGGCACCTTGTAGAAGTGGTCTGGGCACTTAGGTGCAGAAGGCTGTGAGTCAGGTGTTCTACAAGCTACAGTAAAGGCATCAAGTATGCTGGAAGAACAGGGGGTACAGCTGTAGGGGAGGGGGACTCCACATGCAGCAGTTCAAAGTATCTTACAGGTTCATAGGTAGGTACTAGGCTATCGGCCCAAGGGAAAAAACAGAGTACCCGCAAACTACAACACAGGAGGTAATCCCCTGAAATCTTAAGAAGAAATAAGGGATCTAGGGACCCAAGTAGATGGTCAGCTTTCCTTTGATAACCATGTTGCCAAGGTGGTTAGAAAATCCTTCTATGTGACCCATCTGATCACGAAAAGGTTCACATCAAGATCTAAGGATGTAATGGTGCCCCTCTACTCTTCCCTCATCAGACCCATTATTGAGTACAATGCACCAATTGGAATGTACCTGGCTAGACATCTCCAGCAGCTGAAGAGACCACAAAGGTACCTAACCAAGAGGATTACTGGCCTCAAACAGTTGCCCTATGCAGCACGATTGAAAAAGCTAAGACTGTTCTCTGTTGCATACCGCTTTCTCAGAGGCGATCACTGTCTAACGTACACAGCCATGTCCAACTCAGAATTGTTGAACATGCTCCATCTTAGCAAAACCAAATCTACTCGAGCTACATGCTCTAGGGATATAAACCTCAACACAACAATGAATAGAACATGCTGGAAGGATAGATTCCCTTCGCAGAAACTTCCCTTACTATGGAACAGGGACCCGATCTACATAAGACAGAGCCCCTCACTATCACTCTTCAAGAGGAACCTTGATGAGTGGATGGGTAACAGAAAGTTCACACCGGGGATCACACCAACAGCACTACTAGATAGGGGCCAAGGGTACTAGCTGCTAGTACAAGGGTCTAGGGAACTACTAAAGGGGCGGTGAATACCACACAACGTGGCTGGGCTAATATATGCCTTCGGGCAGATAGCTCAGTACCAACCTATAAGGAGGGGAGCCATGGGGATGGAAGAAGCAGAGGGAGGTCTGGGGCTTAGCAGAGGCAATGTAGTTTTGGGTGAGGCAGAAGGCCTAAGGGCCATAAAAGCTTGCATAAGTGAAGAGGTGAAGGCTCCCAGTCTGGAGGGGCTTCAGAAGCAGGAGAAATGTGTTTTGCTTTATGCTTCTTTTTGGTCTGAGTGGTCTTAGAAGTCGTCCAGAGCCGGGTTTGGCAGTGGCTGTATCAGAGGTCTGGATCCCGGTCAAAGGAAACACCAAATCTGGTTCCTCCTCGACATCAACAGGTGTTGGTGTCTGAAAAAGCTCCGTGGATGTGCTGGTCGTCAGCTGTGCAGCGGCCTCCATGAGGGAGGTCGATGGAGCTGACAGACCTGCCGAGTGCTCAACTTCTACATCGGCAGTTGGCAGGGCATCCAGGTGCAGAGTGGCAGGCAATGAAGGCCTAGGTACCTTGGCCTTCTTATGCGGAGGTTCTTGGGCGGCCTCCTAAGCGGGATCCATCCTGAGAGACAGCCGTTTGAGGCATTGATTTTCTAAGTAAAGATTTAAAGCTGCAAGACGGCTACGTAAGGTCTTAGGAACAAAAAAGATTTACAGTTAGGGCAAGCGTTATGGTCGTGTACCCAGCCTAAGCAGAAAACACATTTGTCATGGGCGTCTTTATGGGGAATTTGGCACCCGCATTGGCATTTTCCCTGAGAGCTACAACAACCAAACCTAAGCAATGTGAAAGATCAGTAAAATATTAGAAATGCAAAAACCCAACTGGTTACTCATCTATAGTCGATCCGACGTCTGGAGAGCGATCGTACGATGCAAAGTCGCCTGCGACTGAAAAGTTCTGAGGACTGTGCGTGCAGACGTCACACATAGGGTCCCTGGTTTATAGCCCTATGTGTGACATCCCACACAGCTGCAACAGTCAAGCTGAAGCTTTTGTATAGGAGCCGAAGTACGAGTCGCCTGAAGGCAGGAAATCCCACAACAAGAATACTGCAACATAGGAATAGAAGGACATCTACCAATTCAAATGACTTTTAAATAAATAGTTTAGAAGAGGTATGCATGTTACTTTCAAAGTGTTGTTGCACTTCCACGACTTATGTTTTGCACCATGAGTCCAGCATTTTTTGCCCCAAGGGCAAACGCTAGTCTAGACTTCACACAGAACTATTCCTCATAACGATGCTTTTCCCTGCACAAATGCCACAGAAAATTAAAGGTGATAGTAACCTCATCGACATCAACTCAGGGAAAATGCAACATGCATCCAAAGACTTCAATAGACACAAGCTGCACAGATGCGGACAGACGTCCATTACAGCCTGGGAAAATATTTAAGGCATCATGGGAAGCACTACATTTATTTGGGCTGTGGTTTCAATAAAAAGTTTTCAAAGCTTTTTATTTAAAAAAATGACCGCAATGCATAAGAAAGGAGTAGCACAAGGTGCACTGTGGCACTTAAATACTGAATCACAGCATCCAGTGAGATAACACTGCTGAAAGAAGAAATTACAAAAATGTTTCATGACAGTGTACTGAAAGTAACCGTTCTTTACAGAAAGGGCGTACCCAACGTGGGGGCTGTTTACTATTACAATCTATACATATTAAACTACTACACATCTCTGAGGCTGTAAGACTTCAAAGTTCCATTTACCAATGACACCAAATGCCAATTTACCAGAATGATCAAATGTTTTCCTTTCTAAGCACAACTGCAAATTTATTAAATATTGGGACAGCACTGGGGTACAACACCCCCCACCAAAAATTACAGAAGCATGTTTAAAAAAGACATACTCCCAAACTGCAATATTTTCATTCCACTTTTTGCTAATTTCCATTTGAAACATCAGCAAGATGACAATACACTGTTTTGTAAGGATTTTCTTATTGTACTGCTACTTTGCATGCACATATTCAAAGATTACACAGATGTGCTCAACATCTAAATAAGATTCAGAAAATGTTCTTGGATACTTATTTACAGGCAGTTACGTCTTTAAAGGCAGTAATAATTTATTGCGATACCCGCGGTGGTGGTGCTGCGGTAGCGTTGTCGCCTCATAACCAGAAAAGCCGAAAGACACAAACAAACAATACTTTACTGTGATATTCATTCTCCACAAATCTAAGCACCATGCAAGTCTAAAAACATAATGCAAAGGAAGGTAAGTAAATCGATCTGGTATTTAGAAGGACAAGCAAGAGCAAATGAAAGTCAGCTGATGTAAGACTGAAGTCCCAATACATATTTTGCTTATCCAAAACTGTTGGTACCCGTCACATGCTTGAATATGTAGTCCCCGGGGGGGGCTCACCCAAACACACACAACTCTGTCCTTGCAGTGCTTTACACAGCCAGCCCATCACCTCAAATGGTTTTAACTTTAGCACAGACCAGTCTATTCATAGAGCTGGTGTTGTACAAGTCTAGCTGTCACTTACCAACTTGGCCTGGACAAGGACACACAGAGGTACCTCCACAGCTAGCCTGCCAGCTGAGGAGGTAATTAAAACTAAAGGCTGCTTATCTGAAGAATGGATACAACTTGGCCAAACACTGGCTGCTGCCTGCTCATTCAATTACTAATATGGAAACAAGAGAGTACAAGTGATCCTCACAATTTAAGCGCTTCATATTTGCTGACTTGTGACTAGCAATTCATTTGCTCTCTCCTGCCTAGTTTTGTATTATGAAATGCCTTTTTATCATACATTAGAAACATGTATTTTTGCAAAAACACCTCATAACATTTCACCTTAAACAAAAATGCAAATGCCAACCATTTCAAGAAAATACATGCCATATTGACACACACTATAAATATATATAATTGTGTGTCTTGGTGGTGTGTCAGAACACTGACTAGTCCTGCTGCTTCTACTCCAGGATCTGGAATTCAGTTCTATACTCCAGCTCTGTCTGGATGGCACCTCTGTGTTCTCCCTGTGCTGTAGTGAATTTCCTCTTGGTACTAGCTTTGCAAATCTCCAAAGACTTGCTGCTTGGGTTAATTGAATATGTACCTAATACGCGGCTCCCATCTCATACTCAACAGGATTCTCCTAGCTGAAA
Source organism: Protopterus annectens (assembly GCF_019279795.1). Classification (NCBI taxonomy): domain Eukaryota; kingdom Metazoa; phylum Chordata; order Ceratodontiformes; family Protopteridae; genus Protopterus; species Protopterus annectens. Next base: position 979,245,103 of record NC_056732.1, on the reverse strand, counting down.
CTCAAAGCAACTGCATCTCTAAACACAGAATGAAATATCCTGCAAAAATCTGAGGAGAAAAAGCCGTACGTTTTTTTTTTTTCATGCAAAAACATTAGTGTCTCCCAAAGCGTCTATTCACATTTCAATGACAACCCCAGCAAGCAAGATAGAAAACAGTACCCAATAAATAAACAAACACCACCATGTTACTACTGCAACAAATGTCACAAACTGTGACTCATGGCAAAAAGCAAAACATTTCAAAATGAAGTTTCAGTGCCAAGATGGGGAAGAGAGGACTAACTACTTTTTTCAGAAGTTTAGCATTTTACTCCTCTGATCTCTCAATGTCACAACTGACATTTCTTACCCTTTACCATGTTTACTGAACTTTCCTATTTGTTAATAAACTTCAGTATTTAGCATTCAAATTATTATTCCTGTTACTAAGTGCGTATGCTAAGCAGTGCTTCCCAGGCATCTACTTTTAGATCTCTCTCCAGTCATCAGTGACGATTATCCCACTTTGCCTTCCAAAAATAGAACTACTTGTGTAATACTTCATTACACAGCCTTCTGAAGGTAGGCAAATAAGCTGCTGAAAAGACAAAAAAATATCCCTGCTCTTTAACAAGGAAAGAGTTGCATAAAAGGCAAGCTCATTCAGAAGACCAAAACCTGTGAAATCTCAACAACACTAACAGCAGCAGTGCGGTATACATGCATTTCACTAATGGTAATCATAAATCTTGAAATATCTTAGTCTCCACCGACCTGCACTTCAAACTGTAGCTTCAGTTCCACAGATCTACAATAGCAGCAAGAAATTAATTACCCTAAAAAAATGTCACTTCAACTAAAGCATACTTTTTTTTGGGGGGGGGGGGGGTTGGTACTTGACTCTCCACCTAATGCTAATACCAACGTGGCATTGAACATTCTGTATCTGTCAATAAATGACTTCCTGAATAAGAACCCGGAGTTTGCCCATATAAATGCAGCTGACTTGAAAGCCATATTACCATCAATATATGGACTTTGCAACAAGAGGGGAGAACAATCTGGATATGGTGTACACAAATGTAAAAATGGCCTACTAAGTAGTACCTTATCCACATCTGGGCAACTCAGACCATCATGCTGCTTCCTGCATACACATCACTGCTGAAAAAGGGCAAACTTACAACCAAACAAGTAAAGATATGGCCTGTGGGAGCAGTCTTGGCACTGAAGGACTGCTTTGAATGTACAAACTGGTCGGTGTTTAGGCAGGCAGCTGTAAAGAACCACCATATTGAGCTGGAGGAGTATACGGAATCTGTAATGGCCTATATTTCAAAATGTGCTGAAGTAACAGTCTCATCAAATGCATTACCATGCCTTCTAATCAGAAACCGTGGCTATCTGGTGAAGTATACGAGCTCCTAAAGGCATGAAATGCTGAATTTAAATAAAAAAAACAAGTATGCCCTACGAGAGGCCAGAGCAACATCTAAGTAGAGGCATAATGGAAGCTAAGAGGGCCTACAGATGTAAAATTCAGGGACACTTCTCTAACCAAAGTGACTCCAGATATCTCTGGCAAGACATACAAGCCATAACCGACTACAGGCCTGCATCCTCCCCATGTGATGACAACACAATTTCTGAACAACCTAAACACCTACTTCAGCAGATCTGATATGAACACTATGCCAAATAAGCTCCCTGTCTAACAGGTGAGGAGGTGCTAGGTCTAAGAACATGTAATGTTCTGAAGACCCTGAGGTGAGTAAACCCAAGAAAAGCAGTTAGTCCTGATAAAATTATGGGAAGGGTTCCAAGAGACCATGCTACCAAACTGTCCAATGTACTAAAAGATATTAAACACATCCCAGCAACTAACCATTGTATCCAGTTGCTTCAAAAATACGACAATCATTCCCTTACCAAAGAAATCCCAACACACAAGGCTAAATGATTTCCTACCAGTTACTCTTACATTAATAGTAATGAAGTGTTTTGACAAGTTTATCAAGAACCATATCTCTTCAAGTCTACCTGCAACAGTGGAAATATTACAATTTGCTTACATATCCAACTCCTACACAGCCGATGCAATAGCTATACCACTTAATCCTTGGCATATCTAAAGAACAAGGATTGCTACGTCAGAATGTTCATAAATTTTAGTTCTGCCTTTGATCGCCATCATTACTCAGAATCTTATACTGAAGCTGATCCAGCTGGGCATCAACACCCCCTCCCCCATGTAACTGGACTTTCTCATCAACAGACCGCAAAACGTATGGGTGGAAAACAACAGTTCAATCAGTACCACATTGAGCACAGGTGTCCCTCAGGGCTGCATCCCGAGTTCTCTGCTGTTCACCTTGTTGACAAAGAACTGCATGGCCAAGCATGAATCCAACAAAATTAACAAGTTCGTGGATGATACCACTGTCGTACGTCTTGTCAGAAATGGTGAGGAAACAGCCTACAGGGATGAAATGGAGCATCTGATAGGCTGGTGTGACAACAACAATCTGACCTTAAAAGTAGGCAAGACCAAAGAATTAACAGTGGATTCAGGAGGACTCCAGAGACGCATCAACCTCTGGAAATTAAAGGAGTGGCAGTGGAAAGTCAAAAAACACCAAGTTCCTGGGGGTGCACATCTCAGATGACCTATCCTAGTCGACTCATTAGCCACACAGTGAAGAAGGCACAGCATCTGCACTTCCTACAGAAACTGAGGAAGGCAAACCGGTCTCGATCCATCCTCAAAGCCTTCTACAAGGGGACCATCGAGAGCATCCTCTCAAATAATATCACAGTTTGGCAAGGTAACCAAAGCATCTGACCGCAAGGGTCTCCGGAGGGTAGTGAGAACAGCGGAAAAAGAAAAGTCATTGGTTCCTCGCTCCCATCCATGGATGATATGCATGAGACTCAGTGTGTAGGAAGGGCTAGGAAGATAATTTATGATCCCACTCATCCTGCCCATGACATGTACTTCCGCCTTTCCTCAGGCAGGTAGTATCGTAGCTTGCACTGTAAAACATCTTGACTGGACAGGAGCTTCTCCCCTCTATCCAGAAGGCTGCTGAACTTGAATGCCAGGCATAACAGTGAATAATCAGATCAATATGCTACTTGCTAGGAAGTATCAGCTATAGTAATCACTCTGCAAATTGCTTCAATAACTGGATAACTGGTACAGTTTGCCTGATTTCTTATGCTATTACTTCCTGAATGTGCAATAGTCAGGAGTGATTCACCACTCCATATATTCTGATGTTCATATTGCGCATGTATCAAACTACAACTGATGAAGTGTGATATTCTAAGTAATCACAATGTGAAGTCACAAGCTTTGCAATACCTACTAGTACAATATTGTCTAATGTCTTCATGTCCAATTGTGATAATTTATTGTGTTGTTAATAACTTTACTCTATGTGCATTAGTCTTACTGTCATTCAAAAGTACAGTTTTGTACCTACCATAAATGTAGATGTTTGAGTGTTCACCCTGCTGCAGTCATCACACTTGGGTTATCCTGCCGTCAGGCGGTCCCGCAGTCAGCCCGAATTCCAAAGTCTTGGTCCGGCGTCGGTTGCTGTCGCGTCTTCCCTGACGTCAGTGAGCCAGGGGTATACAAGAGGCATCCAACGGCATTTTCTTCGTTTTTTCTTGCCCCAGATGTCAGGTGCCCCCAATAGGTAGGCAATATATATATATATATATATATATATATATATATATATATATATATATATATATATATATATATATAAATATATATATATATATATATATATATATATATATATATATATATATATATATACATACATACACACACATATATACATATGGCAAAATAAAAATAAAACAAAACCCTTTGGCACAAGCAAATACACCACAGAGGTAGTATAGGATAAAGTGGTAGAGATAAGTTCAGCTAGTTCAGAGGGGATGGAGGGTAACCTGGACTGCAGCAGGGTGAACACTCGAACATCTACATTTATGGTAGGTACAAAACTGTACTATGTTAATCGTGTTACCCTGCTGCAGTCATCACACTTGGGTTGAATCCCAAAGCTAAGGATGGGAGGTGGAGTCAAACGGGGTTAGAAGAAGCTATTAGGCCCTGCAAAACTGCAGTGGCAAAAAGTACAGTTTTGTACCTACCATAAATGTAGATGTTCGAGTGCTAATACAGCTGCAGTAATCACAGATGGGGTTCTCTGCCGTCAGGCGGGTCCTCCGTCGGCCGAATTCCAAAGTCTAGGTCCGGCATCGGTTGTTGTCGCTTTCTCTCCTGACGTCAGTTGAGGCCGGAGTATATAAGACACAGCCGACGCCATGTTCTTCAGTCTTTCTTGCCCCAGATGTCAGGTGCCCCCAGAAGGAAGGCAATACATAAATTATGTTTATATGTATATACATGCAATGCAATAGAATCCAAAATCAGTAGTTGCAAGCAAATAAACCATAGAAGGATAACCCAGTCAGGTTGTATGAAGAGGGGGTTAGGCCCCATGCCTTTACCAAGTGGGGAAGGAGGGAGGGAAACCTGTACTGCAGCTGTATTAGCACTCGAACATCTACATTTATGGTAGGTACAAAACTGTACTATGTTCATCGTGCCTACAGATGCAGTAATCACAGATGGGTAGAGTCCCAAAGCTACGCACAGGGTGGTAGGTACTAGGAGGAACTGGGTTGAGCCAGAATGCCCTGCAACACAGCAGTGGCAAAGCCTGCTCTAGATTTGGAATATAAAGGCAGGTGGTAGTGTTTTGTGAAGGTATGTACAGAACTCCAAGTGGTTGCCTCCAAAATATCTTTGGTAGGAGCTCCTCTGAGGAAGGCTGTAGAGGTAGCTGTGGCCCTGGTGGAGTGTGATCTGATGCCTGTAGGAACAGATTTCCCATGATAGGAATAACAAAACCGTATGCAGTGGCCTATCCACTTTGAAATAGTCTGCTTGGTAACTGGCTTCCCTTGAGCCCCTACAGCATAGGACACAAAGAGTTGTTCTGATTTCCTGAAGGACTTTGTTCTGTCCAAATAATAACGTAGCTGCCTATGGATGTCTGAAGAGTGTAGCAGCCTTTCCCCTTTGTTTTGAGGATTGGGGTAAAAGGTAGGTAGGTGTATGGCTTGATTTAAAGCTACCCTGGATACCACTTTAGGCATAAATGATGGCTTGGTACAAAGGGAAACCCTGTCCTGATGGAAGATGAGAAAGGGCTGCACTGCCATGAGGGCCTGTAGTTCCGAAACCCTACGAGCTGAAGTGATAGCCAGAAGGAAGGCTCTTTTCCAGGACAAATATTGCAAATCTGTTGAGGCAGCTGGTTCAAAAGGAGGCAATGTTAATTTTTCTAGTATGTAATTAAGATCCCAGGCTGGTATTGGTTGTTTCCTTGGTGGTCTTACATTCTTAGGCCCTCTGACGAACTGTCGTAAGAGTGGGTGAGAAAATAAAGGAGGATCCGTGTTGAATTCTGCAGAAATGGCTGAGGCATGGATTTTTATGGAAGAAAATTAAAGTCCACTGTTCAGCAGCTCAGCTAGATACTGTAATACCTGAGGCAAGTTCAGTTTTCTAGGGTCCTGGCCTTTTTTCTCATTCCAAGAGCAAAACCGCTTCCATTTTGCGGAGTACGTTTTTCTAGTAGATGGCCTTCTGGCCTCCAAAATGACATCCTGCACCTCCTTGGAGAGTAGGGTCTGTTGTGGTGTTAAGGAATTTTCCATGCAGCGAGATTGAGTGTTTTCAGCTGACTGTGAAGAGTTTTGTAGCTGTGCTGAGTCAGCAGAAGAGGCATTAGAGGCAGGGACCAGGGAGGAGTATGTTAGGCTCCTCAGGAGCGGGTACCAGTGTTGCCTTGGCCAATCTGGAGCAATCAGTATCATCTTCGGTCTGTCTGCTCTTGCTTTCAAAAGCACCCTGGGCAGAAGAGGCAGAGGTGGGAATGCGTAAACCGTCCATGCTGTCCAACTGAATGAAAGGGCGTCCACTCTCCAGGCCTTTGGATGAAAGGTCCTTGAACAAAACTTTTCCAATTGATGATTCCTGTGGGAGGCAAAAAGATCTATGTCTGGCCTCCCCCACGCTTGGATTATCTCTGTAAACACCTGAGGATGCAACTTCCATTCGTGTGGATCTGTCATATTTCTGCTTAGATTGTCTGCCAGCGTGTTTTCCAATCCTGGCAAGTACTGTGCTTGAAGTTTGATTTGCCATTCCAGAGCCAAGTTCCAAAGGGTCATGGCTAGTCTGCACAAGGGGTATGAATGTGTTCCTCCTTGTTTGTTTATGTACCACATTACTGTGGTGTTGTCTGTTCTTATCAGTAATTGTCCTGGATGCAGGAGGTCCTTGAAAGCTGTAATTGCATTTATTACTGCTAGCATTTCTTTTGATTGATGTGAAGGTGCTTTTCCTTTTGGGACCATTTGCCCTGAATGCACCTGTCCGTCATGTGCGCCCCCCAGGCGTAATCTGAGGCGTCTGTTGTGATGACTTGATTTGCTTGAGGCTTGCAGAATGGGAGGCCTGTATTTGCTTGACATGCTTGGGCCCACCATAGAAATTCCTTTTGCAAACATGGAATTATTGGTACTATTGTTTCCAAACTGTGACTGTGTTGAGACCATAGGTTTTTTAGGTACCATTGAAGTTTCCTCATATGCAGCTTTGCACATGGGATTAAAAGAATGCAAGATGCCATGAAGCCCAGAGCCTGCAGGATTTTCCTTGCAGTAAGCCTGGTACATTTTGCTAGTATTTTGAATTACTGAGTTAGTTGTCCCTGTTTTTCTGGCGTAAGATAGGCCATCTGGGTGTTTGTGTCCAAGTTGGCACCCAGGAAAGTTATTTTCTGAGATGGTGTTAGCCTGGATTTCTCTTTGCTGATTGTGTATCCCAGGGAATTCAGTAACTGTGTTACATAAGCCAGATGTTCCAGAAGTATGAGCTTGCTGTCCGCTTGGATCAGGCAGTCGTCCAAATAAGGGTAAATTTGTATCCCTTGAAGTCTGCAGTAGGCAATCACTGATGCCAGGCACTTTGTGAATACTCTGGGTGCAGTAGATAAGCCAAAGGGCAATGCAGAGAATTGATAGTGGATTGAACCTGCAAGAAATCTGAGGTATCTTCTGCAGCTTTGTCTGATTGGGACATGCAGGTATGCCTCCTTGAGGTCCAATGTTACCAGCCAAAACTCCTTGCCCAGCATGGGAAGAAGCTGCTGTAATGTGAGCATCTTGAATTTTGGTACGAGTAAAAATGTGTTTAGGATGGTTAAGTCCAAAATGGGTCTCCAGTCGGTTCCTTTCCTTGGTAACAGGAAAAGTCTTGAATAAAAACCTTGACCTTGTTCGTGAGTAGGTACCTCTTGTATAGCTCTCATGCTTATGAGCTTTGAAATTTGTAGTTGTGCCTCTGCCCTTTGATTGTGTGGCAGGTTTGGCATGCCTCTCATTTTTGGAAGAGTGTGGAATTGAAATTTGTAGCCTCTGTTTATAACGTCCAGGATCCATTTGTCTGTTGTGACAATATGCCAATTTCTTGCAAATAATGCTAGTTTTCCTCCCAAAGGTGCTGCCAGCTGAGACCTGCTTGGCATGGAAATGAGGGAGTCACTGGGTTTGTTTCCTGTATTGTTGTGCACTGTCTTCGCCACCTCTTGGTGCTGGAGTTTGCCATTGTCGGCCTCTATATGATCCTTGTGATTGCCCTCTGCCCCTTGTGCGTCTGTATCTACCTCTTTGGGGCTTGTCAGTGGCTGGAAAGGACCAATTTTTTGAAGGCCAATTTCTGCTAAAACGTGGTGGTTGGACCTGTAAAAAAGCTTTGACAGTTTGCATAGATTTGGCTTTTTCTTCCATTTTCCGTTATATCTCCTCAGCATTAGTACCAAACAGCACATCCTTTTGTAAAGGAGCATCTAGAAGTTTAGCTTTCACATGATCAGGCAAGTTTTGTTCCCTAAGCCAAGCATGTCTACGAATGACTGATCCTGTAGCAGCCGCTCTACTTGAGGCCTCTAGGGCATCATAGCCACATTGTAAGGTGTGTTTACCCACTTGCTCTGCACTATGCATCATATCCTGCAACTCCTTCAAATATGGTTGTTCAGGTTGAGACATTTTATTCCTTAATTGTGATAACAGGAACTGTTGATATTTAAGCATATGAAACTGACAATTTAAGGCCCTCATGGCTAGGGTGGGGAGGTATATACCTTTTTTCCCCACCTTTCTAAGGATCTTGACTCTCTTTCAGCAGGAAGTGGATTCTTGGCAGTAGAGGCCTTCAATCCCTTGGGGCCTTGAGAAATGGTTTCAGGGTCAGCATTATGGCTTTTGTAGAGAAATTGGTGAGAGTTAGGAACTCTGTAGTACCTATCAGGTTTGACTGGTGCAGGAGGCAGGGAATCCGGGTTAAGGCAAGCCTCCGAATAGACATCATCAAGTATGTCCAAAACAGGAGGTATCGCCAGAGGCCTGTGTTGAGGTAACAAAAGAAATTCCCTAAGTCTTTTCTTGGAATCGGAAAAGTCTTGGCCTTCCCAATGGAAGTGTTCTCTTAAAGTGTGCAAGGTTTCCCCAAAGGAAAAATCCTCAGGAGGAGATACTGAAGGAATGGACTGCTCTGCATCCGAATCCTCAAAAGGGGAGTAAGAGTGCTCCTCTGCATCAGAATGTTCTGATAAAATGGAGCCCTGATCAGAAGAGGGAGAATCTTCCTCCACTCTGGGTCTCTTGTCTGGAGGGGGTTGAGAACCCCTGATCAGAGTAATTAAATCCTCAGCCATTTTAAGCATCTGTTTTTTAGGCATGGGGCCTGGAGATGGGCCCTGTGCAACAGGCCTCTTGGGATGCCTGGCTGCTTTGGATTTAGTAAAGGCCTTAATAGAAAAAGAAGATGAGGGTCTAAAGACACCATGGGTGGAAGTGGACCTGTCCACATTAGGAGGCTCAACATTAGCAATGGCTTCGGTGGTTGTAGTCTGGGAAAGGGCCGAGGTACCTGCGGTCTCGGGTACAGAGGACACCGCCAAAGGAGTGTCGCCGGTAGTCAGGGACTGCAAAGGCATCTCGCTGAGAACCGACCACGTGTAGCCTGTTTTGGCGTGGTGTCGGTGGGGACCGCGGGCCTCGCGTGTCGGTCCTTGTCCTTGTGTTTTTTGGACAAAACGGTAGTCGGAGTCTCCGACGACATTTTATAATCAAAGGCTTTACCAAAATAGTGTTGGGCGAACTCCGCCCGACGCTTAATAGTGCGTTTATTGAAAGTAGCAAAGCGACAGCCGAGACGCCGTGGTCTGGGCCTAAACAAGGTATGCAGAGGAATGGAAATCCTTATGCGGTATTTGCTTCCCACAAGAAATACAATTATTAACTTTTTCTGACATCGGTCTGAGGCAAGAAAAGTTTCCCCAACGGGGTACTTAGCTTTAATGAAGACTTCGGTTTCCAATGTTTTCGTAATTCAGGAGCTGGCCGACCAGCACTTGCGAACTGCTTCTGCTTCGGGCACCACGCGGCAAAAGAGACTGAAGAACATGGCATTGGCTGTGTCTTATATACTCCGGCCTCACTGACGTCAGGAGAGAAAGCGACAACAACCGACGCCGGACCTAGACTTTGGAATTCAGCCAACCGAGGACCCGCCTGACGGCAGAGAACCCCATCTGTGATTACTGCAGCTGTATGCACGATGAACATCCAGCTCTAGTTTTAGAGTAAAGAGGTAAGTGATAGTGTTTGGTGAAGGTGTGCACTGAACTCCAAGTAGCAGCTTCCAGAATATCCTTGGTTGGCACTCCCCTGAGAAAGGCTGCTGATGTAGCTGTAGCCCTGGTGGAGTGGGACCCAATGTTAGCATGTACTGGTTTCCCATGATGTGTGTAGCAGAAACGTATGCAATGTCCTATCCATTTAGAAATGGTTTGTTTTCAGATAGCTTTTCCTTGTGATCCTGTAGCATAGGCTACAAAGAGCTGGTCAGTTTTTCTGAAAGCCTTAGTTTTATCCAAGTAGTAACGTAATTGCCTGTGAATGTCCAAAGAGTGCAGGAGTCTTTCTCCTTTGTTCTGGGGATTTGGGAAGAAGGTGGGCAAGTGAATGGTTTGGTTTAGGACCACACTGGATACCACCTTTGGCATAAAGGAAGGATTAGTTCATAGAGAGACTATGTCTTGATGAAAAATGATGAAAGGTTCCACTGCCATTAGTGCCTGTAGCTCTGAGACTCTTCTAGCTGAGGTTATTGCTAGTAGTAGGGCAGTTTTCCATGAAAGAAATTTTAAATCAGCTGAAAAAGCTGGTTCAAAGGGTGGTAGTGTAAGCTTTTCCAGAACAAAGTTGAGATCCCAGGTAGGTGTTGGAGCTCTCCTTGGCGCCCTTAAGTTCTTAGCCCCTCTGAGGTACTGTCTTAGGAGTGGATGTGAAAATAAAGGAGGATCCGTGCTGTAATGAGCTGAAATTGCTGAGGCGTGGATCTTAACAGATGAAAAGGAAAGTCATTTGTGTAACATCTCAGTTAAGTATTGCAGAATCTGAGGGATGTTTGGCTCCAGGGGATTTAGGCCTTTAGCCTGGTTCCAGGCAAAATCTTTTCCATTTGTCTGAATAGGCTTTCCTGGTGCTGGGCCTCCTGGCCTCCAGAATGACATCCATAACAGCTTTGGATAAAGGTTGTTTAGGTAATTTGCCATGCAGCCAGGTTTAAAGTCTTGAGCTGGCTGTGCAGAATCAGATTGTCTCGCTGGGTGAGCACGTGAGGAATTTGTGGCAAAATCCATGGTGGGCCGTGGGCCATGTTCCTTAAAATTGGGTACCAATGCTGGCGTGGCCAGTCTGGTGCAACGAGAATCATTTGTGGCCTCTCTAATCTGACTTTCAGCAGTACCTGTGCTAGAAGAGGCAGTGGAGGGAAGGCATACACTGTTAATGTTTTCCAACTGAATGAGAGGGTGTCCACTTTCCAAGCTAGTGGATGGAAGGTCCTTGTGCAAAATTTTAGAAGTTGGTGATTGTGGGGGCTTGCAAACAGATCTATGTCTGGGCGTCCCCATTTTTGAACCATCATTGCAAATACTTGTGGATCTAGTTTCCATTCGTGTGGATCCATGATGTTTCTCCTTAGGTCGTCTGCCAATGTGTTTTTCTTTCCTGGCAGGAATTGTGCTTGTAATTGAACCTGGTAAGACAGTGCAGTGTTCCACAAGGTCATTGCTTGCCTGCATAGAGGGTAGGAATGTGTGCCCCCTTGCTTATGTACCACATAACTGTGGTATTGTCCGTCTTTATTAGTAGTTGTCCTGGGTGTAGAAGGTCCTTGAAAGCTGTTAGGGCATTCTGCACTGCTAGCATTTCTTTTTGATTGATATGCAGGTGTCTCTGATCTGTAGTCCATTTGCCCTGAATGCACTGCCCTGCCATGTGTGCTCCCCAGGCATAGTCAGATGCATCTGTTGTCATAGTTTGCCTGGCTGTGGGTAAGGTGAAAGGCTGACCCTTGTTGAGGTGACATGCCTGTGCCCACCATAGAAACTCCTGTTGAAGGCAGGGAATGAGTGGTATCATTGTTTCCAAGCTGTGGCTGTGTTGAGTCCATACACTTTTCAGGTACCATTGTAATTTCCTCATATGCAGTTTTGCAAATGGTATTAGTAGTATGCAAGATGCCATGAATCCCAAGGCCTGCAGAATTTTTCTTGCAGGGAGTTGGGTCTTTGTTGCCATTATTTTGAAATATTGCAACAGCTGTCATTGCTTGTCTGGCGTGAGATAAGCCATCTGGGCCGTTGTAATCAAGCTGGCACCCAGGAATATTATGTTTTGTGAGGGCACTAGTTTTGATTTCTTTTCGTTTACTGTGTACCCTAGGCAACTTAGAAGGTGTTTGACAAATGCCAGATGCTTTAAAAGAATGTCCTTGCTTTCTGCTTGAATAAGGCAGTCGTCCAGGTATGGGTATATTTGAATTCCTCTTTGTCTGCAGTATGCAATTACTGGTGCCAGGCATTTTGTGAAGACCCTGGGCGCAGTAGATAAGCCAAAGGGCACTGCAGAGAATTGATAATGCGTTGAACCTGCAATGAAGCGGAGGTATCTTCTGCAATTTTGTCTGATAGGGACATGGAGGTATGCCTCCTTGAGGTCCAAAGTGACTAGCCAAGCATTCTTGCCCAGCATGGGAAGAAGCTGCTGTAGTGTTGGCATCTTGAATTTTGTTACTTGCAGATAGGTGTTCAGAATTGAAAGATCCAGAATGGATCTCCATGCTTTGTCCTTTCTTGGGACTAGGAAGAGTCTTGAGTAAAATCCTTGTCCTTGCTCCTGTGTAGGTACCTGCTGAATGGCTCTCATGGTCATGAGAGCTGTAATTTGTTTTTGTGCCTCTGCCCATTGATTTGGTGGCAGGTTTGGCATTCCTTTGATCCTTGGTAAGGTATGAAAGTGGAATCTGTATCCTTGAGAGACAATGTTTAGAACCCATTTGTCTTTTGTGATGATGTGCCAGTTGTCTGCAAAAAATGCTAGTTTTCCTCCCAAGGGTGTTGCCAGGAGAGATTTGCTTGGTAGTTTGAGGATAGAGTCATTGTGTCTGCCTTCTGCTAGCTTGGGGTCTGTCTTCTCCTCCTTTCTGGGTAGCAGAACCCCATTGGCGAGGTTTGTAAGGGCCCTGTGACTGACCTCTGCCCTTGGGCGTCTGTATTTGCCCCCCTGTGATCTATCTGAAGCTGGAAAGGACCAGTTTTTTGTTGGCCAATTTCTGCTGAAGCGAAGGGGTTGTACCTGCAAACAATCCTTGACCGTTTGCATAGACTTTGCCTTATCCTCCATTTTCTTTAAAACCTCTTCTGCTCTGGCACCAAATAATACATCCTGTTGTAAAGGTGCATTCTGGAATCCCTTTCAGAGGGCACAGGATTTTTTAGCCATAGAAGCTTTTGCTCCCTTAGGACCCTGGGAAATAGTTTCTGGGTCAGCTACAGGGCTTTTATAAAGGAATTTGTGCGAGTCAGGTACTCTGTAGTATCTGTCTGGTTTAGCTGGAGCAGGAGGTAGAGTGTCTGGATTTAAACTAGACTCCAAGTAAACATCATCCACAATATCTAAAACAGGAGGGATAGCAAGAGGTCTGTGCTGGGGTAATAAAAGGAACTCTCGGAGCCTTTTCTTAGAATCTGAGTAATCCTGCCTTCCCAGTGGAAATGTTCCCTCATGGTATGTAATGTTTCCCCAAAGGAGTAGTCTTCAAGGGGAGATGCTGAGGGAAAAGAGTCTTCAGCATCAGAATCCTCATAAGGTGGAAAAGTGTAATCCTGTTCCTCTGAAGAATCTGAGGAGAGAGAAACCTGTAGAACAAACCAAGCAAAACAGGAATGCAGGATAAAATTTATTCCGGTACCTCGGCCCCAACAGCCTTCAAAGGAATAACATGTACACTTTCAAATGCAGTATATATCTACTAATTAGACATTATAACACATATCATTGAAAATGATTAATTAAGGCAACATCCAGTTTTAAAGGGACAATACACAATTCATACTATTCCTATAGACTCTATGACAATAAAATGCCTATCAAAATAGCTTAGAATAATAATTAGACATTTAAATTAACTGTTTTAATGTTCCATATTTTAAAATAAATCTACTTTCTAAATTCAGTAGACTTTAAAAGAAACATTAGGTTTAGCTAAAGCACTAAAAATAATGAATCTGCAGACCCTTTATGTGTATTTTGAAAATGTTCAGTTTGACCTATATAATATTTTAGTACTAAGCAATCACAACCAATGATGTAAAACACAACACAAGAGCAACAGTTAAATTTGTGATTCTTTACCCTCCTACATATTTTACATTTGCCACATTGAAACATGCCAACTTGTTGTTCCAAATATGACATATTTTTATCATTACCAAACTGTCTAAATTTCAAAATTTCTTTTAAATTACAATATCTGCCATATGAAAAAGAAACATGATTTGGAAAAAGATGTCCAATATCTTCATTATTACAAACTAACAATATCAGATAAAATATCAGAAAATAAAGAAAATTTGGTGACAAAAAATATCCTATTCTCCTTATTTGTATCCCTCTCTGTACTATTAATATTAGATGTCTTAATAGTATGATGTTTTTGATCATACTCAAACTTTGCTAAATAGCCTCTATTTAATAGCCTTTCACAGACTAAATCAAATTCCAAACTCAAAATTTTAATTCAGAGGTATGTTCATACATTCTTTTAAATTTGCCTAGGATGTGCACTTGATGCATGAAGAAAATTATTAGCAGCTACCTCTTTTCTAAACGGTTTGAATTGGACAAGCCCCTGTTTGTCCACATAAAGCAGAATATCTAAAAACTGAACATTCTGTTTGTTAGTAGTGTAGGTAAATTCTAAACCAAATTCATTTTTATGCAAATCTAACATGAACTTATCAAACTCCAAGACATCCCCTCTACAAATAAAAATAAGGTCGTCTATAAATCTATAATAAGAAATGACATTATTTTTAAAGAATGTCAAGGAGTACAAAAATTGTTTTCAAATATTGACATGAACAAAATATTGCAGTGCCATCTACCTGAAGAAAAAACTTATTATCAAATGTGAAGTAATTATGATTGAGAGCAAATTCTAGAAGACAAATTATAAATGATGTTTTCATTATGGCCTCCAAGCCCAATTTATTACTAATATTAGTGTATAAAGATTTGACGTCAACTGTAAATTTCTGATTATTTCACAATATTGATTTGTATTCACAATATGGGACACAACATATTTTAAATATTCCTTTAACACACTATCCAAAAAGATCCCTTCTTGTGTATTTTAGGTATGGTGTAAAAATTAGGATCTCTAGGATTGGCTTCACAAGAGCGTTTCACATCATTACTATTCAGGAATCCAAGTCTCTCACCTCTCTAAAATCTCAAGCAACAAAGCATTATACTCAAAGATGGGATTGCTAGGCAGTTCAACATATACTTTATCATTGCATAGTAAATCATAACTCATTTTAAGGTAATGGCATTTATTTAGAATTACCCATTTGCCCCCTTTATCTGCAATGCAAAAAGCATATTTTTTGGCAGCCTCTTTCATTTCCTTTAAAGCATTCCATTCTAATTTATTTAAATTGAATGAAAAATATTTCTTCATGAAATTGGCATATTCCATTTCCACCTTTTTACATAGGACATGCTCAAATGTCCTCAAAACCACTGAGTTTTTGGGTGGATAAAAATTACTACGACTAGGAAGCTCAGGTAAAGTAAATTTACCATATCCTGTAAAGAATCTCCCTGAGTTAATGACCACTGAACCCATCATCTCTTTCCAATAGACTAGTATCTCTGTGACTGGGATTATTCAAGATATTTTCTCCCATAACCTCATGTACAGAAATATCCAACAGTGGATCAAAGAGAATAGACAAATCTTCCCAATCATCTTCATCACTTGAACAAATAGAAGAATTACTAACTATATTATCAATAAATGCTAAGGAATGATTTTCAGCAGTTCTTACATCATAAACATCATTTGAAATGCTTTTTTTCTCAAAAAACACTTTTAAATGCAATTTCCTGCAAAAACGTTTGATATCTAAAAGAATATCACAAAGAGCAGGAACTTTCGTTGGAACAAACTTGCTGCCCAAATTTAACACTGTAATCATTTCAGGCTTGAGGACAAAATCACTTAAATTCAGAATACTGGACCCATCTTTAGTATTTTCATAAGTCAAAATACTATTGATAAATAATGAGTGTTATCAAACAAAATGCTCTCTCCATGTAGAGTAGAAGCACCACCAACAGTTACATTCGCCAGACAATCAGCAGTGCGCCCAATACCAGAACAAACAGCATGTGTTAAAGCATTCACTTGAACATTAGACCCAGTACTGTCTGTAGAAATGGCTGATAAATGATGAGTGTTATCAAACATAATGCTCTCTCCATGTAGACTAGAAATATCACTAGCAGCTGCATTCACCAAACAATCAGCAGTGCGCCCAATACCAGTACCAGTTAACGAACAGACAACACGTGTTAAAGCATTCGCTTGAACATTAGACTCAGTACCTTTGTTCCATCTTCCTTGTTCTTCCTCTGCTGCTACCAAGCCATTTCCATTCACCAAATCCACTCTTCTTGCTTCCACCTGCGTATCTGATGACGATACAGAGAGGATCCGCGTCACTACGTGAACCTCCCTCTGACAATCTGCCTCGGGACATACCATTAGCACTTTTAGAATAGATGCTATTATTCTTGAAATCAATGATGTCTCTATTCAGCTTCTTCTTTAACATAGCTTCACTCTCAGCTATCTTAGCTTGGAGAGAAACCTGGTCAGAGGATGCATAATCCTCCTCTTGTCTTGGTCTTTTATCAGGAGGGGGATGGGAACCCCTGATAAGGGTAATCAAATCTTCGGCCATCTTAAGCATCCGTTTCTTAGGCATAGGGCCTTGAACTGTAGACTGATGAACAGTTTTCTTAGGTTTTAAAGGAGTTTTAAGTTTAGAGTAAGATTTAATGGTGAGTGTAGTCAGTCTGAAGACACCTTCTGCAACCGAAGGTGTTTCCTCTGCACCGGTGTCTATTTCTGCTCCAGTATCGGTAGATTGCTGCATCAGTCTAGTAGACTCCGCTTGGGAATCAGCAGCTGTCTGGGGTTCCAGTTCTGCGGTCGTCAGGGGCTGCGTAGGTGCCTCACTGAAAACCGGAGATCCGGCGACAGGCCCAGCTGAGGCCTCAGGGTCTGGCTTATTCCTAGGCTGCCTGTCCTTATCCTTGCATTTTTTATTAATGGCGGTCGTCGGCTGCTCCGATGGCATGATATAATTAAATTTCCTACCAAAGTAATGCCGTGCGAAGTCAAAACGGCATTTGATAGTTAGTTTATTAAACCTAGCACAAAACCAACAACCTGTGACGTCGTGGTCTGGGCCTAGGCAAGGAATACAATAGGAATGGAAGTCCTTATGAGGTATTTGCTTCCCACAAGAAATGCAATTGTTAACTTTTTCTGACATCGTACTGAGGCAAGAAAATGTTCCCAACGGGGTACTTAGCTTTATTGAAGACTTTGGACTGAAATTCAAATCGAAAATCTCAGGCGTCGGCCGACCGGCACTTGTGAACTGCTTCTGCTTCGGGCACCGCATGGCAAGGAAGACTGAAGAAAATTGCGTTGGATGCCTCATATACCCCTGGCACACTGACGTCAGGGAAGAAGCGACAGCAACCGACGCCGGACCAAGACTTTGGAATTCGGGCCGACTGCGGGACCGCCTGACGGCAGGATAACCCAAGTGTGATGACTGCAGCAGGGTAACACGATGAACATCTGTGTTTCATTGTTTTCTTGCATGGGGACCAAAGCAACACAATCTCGTTCAGCTTGCACTGCTGTGTACATCTGATCAGCAAAGTTTACTTTGACCAAAGTCATGTTTTGTAACTACCAAACATATTACTATTGGCATTACAACAGACATCTCTCTATCGTGAATTAAAGAAAGGATGCAGATGCTTGGTGCCAGAGCCATGGTCTCGAGCTCAATGCCAAAAAATGTATAGTTAGCCCCTTTGGGAAAAAAACATGTACCCATGAATTACCACATAGGTGGCAGTACACTAAACACAGAAAATGTGATAAGAGATTTAGGGACACAGGTGGACAGTGGTCTCACCTTCGATAACCACATCACCATAACAGTCACAAAATCCTTCTATGTGGCACACCTCTTCACTACAGGCTTTTCATCCAGAAAAAAGGAGGTCATTGTCCCACTGTACTCATCCTTCATTAGACCCATTATAGAATACAACACCCCGTTTGGTATGTACCTCTCAAGACATCTGCAACAACTGGAAAGGTCGCAGAAATACCTCACTAAAAGAATCACAGGCCTAAAGCAGATGTCCTATGCGGACAGTCTAAAAAAATTCCACCTATACTCTTTCACATATCGTCTACTCTGAGGCAATCTCTGCTTAACATACAAGGCCATGTCAAACCCAGAGCTGTTGGACATGCTACACAAAGAAATCCCAATCCCTCAGAGACACACGCTCCAGGGATCTAAATCTCGTCATCACAATGAACAAAACATGCTGGAGGGATAGGTTCCTGACCCAGAGACTCCCCAAACTCTAGAATACATGTTGAGCGCCTCTTCAAAAGGAACCTTGATGATTGGATGGGAGATAAGAAATTCACCCCGGGGATCACGTCAGTCGCCATGCTAGACAGGGGTCCAGGGAAGTAAATACTGTGGGAAGAAATAGCCAGGGAATTGTTACAGCTAGGTTTGTATTGACCCTAGGGCCAATAGCCTAGTACCAACCTATGAACCTATCGATGCCACCTCACTTTAGCCTACCCAGGAGGAGTCCTGCACTTCAACAATTTCTTTACAGGACACACACACCACATTCTTTCAGGAATCTTCTCAAAATTTCTGCTGCACACACAGCAGCACTACCTTACAATGAACAGTTAGGGTTAGTGCCTTCATAATTCGCTTTTACTTGTGGCATATTGACATTAAGGAACTGAAACATTAAACTTTGTCAAAGTGAACAAATATTAACGAGACAAGTACTCTCTGTGCAGCCAATCTGTATCATTACAAGGACAGATTTATAAGCTAGGCAGCTGGTGGGCTTACTCTACTGATGACTTTGTACCAAAACCCGTAACACAAAAGCAGTCACAGGTATTCAATTATGTAAGTAGGGTAAACAGAGATAAAAGTTTTCCTTCAATAGTTAGCACATATGTCAGCCAATAAGTCAATGAACACATTTCAGAATACAGGTTGTGTGCCATAAAACAATATCACAAAAGGAAAGAAATGCAAAAAAATAGGCCTGGATCTTAAGCACACTACATAATAGGATGTACAAGTTATACAAGCTAAAAGTGCAGTTTTCCATATTATGTTTTTACTGGTTTAGCGTTCATAGGCAGAATTAAATATATGCAATAAAGGCACAAATGGGCTGTGCAAGAACAGATTACCATCACATAAACCAGGGGTGTTGTAAGGCACAAGCCTTTGAAAGAAAAGGAATTTAAAAGCAAAATCCATGCTCATGTTTTCACTGACGGACAAAGTCCCAGTACCTCCATATGCAGAGGGCTTTGTTCTTACATTCGCACACTACAGAGGCATTCGCACACTACAGAGGCTGCCTGCATGTCAGTGGAAGGAAAACTGTTCCCCATCAATGAATCCCACATAAAAGGCATTTTTCTCACCCTGCACTGTTCACAAGCATGGTATATGCATAGCATATACTTCCAGTTTCTGAGACACTACACAGCAACATTAGGTGGCTAATCACCTATCATGCTCAATGCATCCACTAGTTTTCAGGAGCACCTAAACTTTTTGGAGTTTAGTCTTGTGATCAGTTATTGCTCAGGCATGTTGTTTCGTAGTTGAAGTAGTCAGAGAAGATGCCACTTCTGTAGTCATTACTCTCGCTATGTGCTACTAGGTAACAATATTTTGATCCAGAGTCTTTACACTAGACATGCCAATTACGTGTTGACAGTAACTCAGCATTCTGGGTTGTACAGAGCTTTACGGCCATATAAAACATGAAAGTTTACTGCTAGGGCTCTAGCTAGTTCAGCTGCTGAGTGATCATCAGTTATGTTTTTGCAGATCTAGCCAAATGATATTTGGCACTGCTCCACTACACTACGTCTGCTTACCTTTGGGTTCACTGCCATTTCAAATTGGAGCAACAGGCCTCAAAAAGGAAAAATGGAGATCATTACATTTGCTTTGATATCAAATACTTCTGTTTATTTGGGAAATGAAACATTTCCGCACATGTGCGCACAAGCACTGAAGCTTTCAGTAGAGTAGTAGTAGGACTATGTGGCATACTTAAGCCATTTTCCAACAAAGTATTTATTGTGTGTGCTTAGTTTCTCCTTCATTCTACATCCCAGGCCACCCCATGCATTCTGGAAACCGCCTTCATTCTTATCCCAAATTTACCTTATGGCTTTACTGAGAATTTTCAATTTTTACAACCTGAATCAAAAAGGACTTTTTTTTAGATTATTTCCTAAGTCACCCTCAACTTCAAAAATTATGCATCACTGTTGCTGTACATTCCTTTTGGAGAAAGATGGGAATGACACCACACTTATCCTTTATGTTACAGAACCTGCAAAATGTTTTTTTTATCAACTTTGTATTGGTACTCCAAATAGGTTTATGGTGCCTACGGCAGTCTTTACAGACTCCTTACAAACATAACTTTTTGAAACTGTGATTAAGCCCATCATATTTTCATACAGACTGCTTGCAGCTGTTAAATCTAGCCCAATCATTTATTCATGCATTTTCAGTAAGTAAATGGGATGATCCTAATAGTCTGTTTTTAAATGCACCACAAAGACTGCATTTAGTTTCATATATGCATTACAGCTAAAGTAAAATAAATTCCATTTACATAAGTAAAACAAGCAACATGCAACAATTAGTTACATAACACAAAATAAGTATCTTCAAGTAAACAATAATGCCTCACAGGGAAATAGACAACCCAGGGGTGTTGTAAAGCCAGACTTCATGTGAAGGCCTCCCAATTCCTTGGAGGTCCATCCTGTAGGGTATTACTGTAATCAAACAGTCCCTATGTGAGAGGTTGGCATAATGGTCAAGATGTTCGCCTTACAGACATAAGGTGATGGGTTTGATTCTCACATGGGATACTTGGCTAGGCTTAGAATGGTCCATAAGTGCAGTTAGCCTGGTGCTAATCTATGAATTATGTTCGTACTCTAAAATGGCTAGGTATCAGTTAATTAACAGGTTTATCAGACTGCAAGTCTGCAGTAGTGTCTGCAAGACGCAATGGAGGGCAGACTTCTAAAAAAAAAAAAACAAAAAAAAACCCAAAAAAAAAAAAACACAGGTTTGTAGCAGATAGACACAGAACAAACAATTTACAGCTCACTTGGCTTTCAGCAAGAAGAAGAGAGTACCATAAGGTTACCTCTACCAAAAGGTTCTACACAGCCCCTCATGCAAACAGATTAGCTTTAAAACAAGTCATTGCTGGAGGTTATGCTACACCTTCTCCTCAGCTTCAGCAACAAAATAAATCTTCAGCAGAGTTTAACCCCAAGCCAAATCCAAAGGATGCCCTGACTGGACCGGTTGAACTCCACAATCCATGGATCTTTGGGAAAATCCTCTCTCCTCTATCCACACTGACCCACTGATTAAGAAAAATCACATCCTAGCCTTCCAGATTACTAATTCGCCTTGCATTTAAAAAGTAATTCATGTTCTTCTCCTTACTAGTTAGCACATTCAATTACCTTTCTGCCTTAACTCATTCACTCCAGTACAGCTCTGCAGGATTTTAGTCTTAACTTCCAGCAACTGCACCCTGAGCATTTGGAAAAATCAAATAACCTCACATTTCAAACAAATGTTTGTATCTCTGGAGCCATAAGGGTTACTAAAGAAAGGTAAATGGTAAACAGCTCAGCACAAATCATTAAAGTGGTAGTGTTCACTAGATTCTAGGTCTTAAAATGTATTTCATAAATCATAATAAAAATAAATATTAATGTGCAATATTTTATAAACTTAAAATATCTCAGTAACTTGAGCCACACATGTACTGTCTGTAGTATTTTGTTTGCCCATCTGTAAGCTTTCATAAGAGGCTGTTTAGTTCCATTTGTGTTACTTGGTCGTTGTGATACTTAGAAAAATATGAAAATGATAACTGATGTTTGTATACTGTGTATTTATATTGCTATTAGCTAAGCAGCACTACAGTGGTCAGTCCTCATTTCAGCTTTATGCCCCATCTTCTAAGCTTTAAGATGGAACCGTTCAATAGCTTGTATATAGTATGATTTTGAAATTAATAATGTAAACATGAACAGTCTATATTAACTGCCTAGCGGCATCAGTAGGACGCAACTGCAGGAACTCATGGAAGTGTCACTAGGTTGTAATGAGAGAATGTGGGACACAAGTCAAATGTAAAGGTACACTCCCCATATTCTTAGACTGAGATATAGGTTCATAGGTTGGTACTAGGCTATCGGCCCTAGGGCCTATACAAGCCTAGCCATAACAATTCGCTGGATATTTCTTCCCACAATATTTACTTCTCTGGACCCCTGTCTAGCAGGGTGACTGACATGATCCCCGGGGTGAATTTCTCATCTCCCATCCAATCATCAAGGTTCCTTTTGAAGACAGCCAAGGAGGCGCTCTGCTTGACATGTATGGGCAGTCTATTCCAAAGTATGGGGAGTCTCTGGGTCAGGAACCTATCCCTCCAGCATGTTTTGATCATTGTGATGACAAGGTTTAGATCCCTGGAGTGTGTGGCTCTGAGGGATTGGGATTTCTTTAAGTGGAGCATGTCCAACAGCTCAGGGTTTGACATGGCCTTGTATGTTAAGCAGAGATCGCCTCCGAGTAGACTATATGCTAGAGTACAGCTGGAGGTTTGTTTTTTTTTTTTTTTTTAAAAGACGGTCAGCATATGGCATCTGCTTTAGACCTGTGATTCTTTTAGTGAGGTATTTCTGTGGCCTTTCCAGCTGTTGCAGATGTCTTGTGAGGTACATACCAAACGGGGCATTATACTCTATAATGGGTCTAATGAGGGGATGAGTACAGTGGGACAATGACCTCCTTTTTTCTGGATGCAAAGTCCTTAGTGATGAGGTGTGCCACATAGCAGGATTTCCTGACTGTTGTGGCGATGTGGTTATCGAAAGTGAGACCACTGTCCACCTGTGTCCCTAAATCTCTCATCACGCTTTCGATGTTTAGTGTACTGCCACCTATTTGGTAATTCATGGGTACATTTTTTTTTCCAAAGGGGATAACTATACATTTCTTGGCATTAAGCTTGAGCCCATGGCTCTGGCACCAGGCATCTGTTTCTGTAAGGCCCTTTTGTAGAATATCCACATCATTTGGGTGTTCAGTAATGGCTCCCAGTTTGCAGTCATCTGCGAACTTTGTTAGCCAGAGTCCCTTAGTGTTGGCCTGTACTTCAAGAGAAGTAGATGCCAAACAACAGTGGTCCCAGGACTGAACCCTGAGGTACTCCAATTGTCACTTGTCTGGAGCTGGATTTGGAGTCGGCTACTTTTACAGTCTGGGTTCTGTCAGTAAGCCAGTTGGCAACCCATCCAGTGACGTAGAGATTTATGCCCAGCTTAGTAAGTTTATCTATGATTCCAGAGTGGAGGATGGTGTCAAAGGCCTTGGCAAGGTCCAGATAGGCTGTGTGGACCACCTTACCCTCGTCCACAGCTTTGGAGACTGATTCGAAGAAGTCAATCAGGTACAGGAGACAAGATCGGCCCTTCACAAACCCAAACTGGGTGGGGTCCAGTGTTTGAAGGTTGCCAATGTCTTTGTTTATAAGTTCCATGATAATGCGTTCTATGCCCTTGCAGATCAGGCTCGTCAGACTGATGGGACGGTGGATCCCCCCTTGTGGAGTGGGATAACTGTAGCTGTGCGCCACTCAGTGGGCACGAAGCCTGAGCTGAGGCCATGATTAAACATGACACTTAGGTGAGGTGCCAGTTCATTTTGTAGTTCATGTAGTACACAGCCTGAGATGTCCTCTGGTCCCATGAATGCTGTATTATTAGCTTTGGAGAGTGTGGTTTCTACCTGTGTGGCCATGATTACTGGAATTTGGCAATCTTTTGAAGCTAGCACTAAATCAATCTGCCAGGATACTGACTATATCCTTGGGATCAGTATATTTAATGCCATTCTGATGAAGCTCAGAGCAGATCTGAGCATTGCCATTTAGATTCTTGACATAACTATAGAATGCCTTGTGGTTGTCTTTGGAATCTTTGGCAATTTTATTTTCGTAACTAGCTTTTGAGGATTTTATGAGGGATCTCAGCTTCTTACTGAGGGAGTTATTTTGCATCCTGGGATTTTTCCACTTTTCTGCAACAGTTTCTTCCTTCTGTTGTATAGTTTGTTTATAGCAGGGGACCACCAGATTGGCTTCCTTTTTTTGGAGGAGAGCATCTTGATTCTATTTGGGATGGCACGATTCATGCACGAGTGGATGTGCACATACAGTGCCTTAGTGTAGGATTCTGCAGTCGAACTTTCAGATCCCGTTTGCATGGGTGTCATGAAGTTCATCACTTCTGACTTCAGTAGCATGAAGTTGGCTTTGGAGAGGTTTTTTAAGGAGGTTTCCTTACTGGGGGGTGGGGGTGGGATGTGGATGTCAAGGGTGAATTGCTTATGGTCTGACCTGACCAATGAGGGGGTGACCACTGGTGTGGAGCATCTATCTCCCATGTTGGTAATGACCATGTCTAGGATATTGCAGCCCCTGGTGGGACAATGGATTCGTTGATCCAGGGCTTTGGAATTTATGAATTCCAAGAACTGTTGGGAAAAGGAGTTGGTACCAAAGTAGTTTTCCCAGTTAATGGCAGGGTAGTTGAAATCACCCAGTATTAGGGTGTTCGGTTGTATCTTAATATTTTCCAGTATGTTTAGAAAGGTGTAAACCCCATTCCACCCCTGGACTAAAACCACCAGTTTTGGCCTTGCAAGAATGGGTTGTAGGACGTTGAAAACCCACTAGCATTCTTATTACGTAGCCTGCACACTGAAAGAGATGGAAGGATACTGTTCATCAGCATTCTGCACCGTCTTCAGCAAGAATTAGCTTCACCATTGAGCACCCTTATTCAACTGAGTACCCTATTCAACCACAACCTAAGTACAGACTTAATTCCAGCAGAGTGTAGAACTGCCATTGTCATCCTCTTGCACAAAGGTGGTGCTACTACTGACCCTGGAAACTACTGCTCCATTAGCTTGATAAGTCTGATCTGTAAAGCCATGGAGCATATTATTACGGATCTCATAAACAAGGACATAGGCAATCTCCAAACCCTTGAACCCACCCAGTTCAGATTCTTCAAGGGCAGATCTTGCCTGTTGAACCTGGTTGACTTCTTGAGATTGTCACCAAGGCTCTGGATGAGGGAAAATCAGTACATATAGCTTACCTTGACTTAGCCAAAGCCTTTGACACAATCCCCTACTCAGGCTTCATCAAAAAGCTAACACAACCTGGCGTAAATCGCTATCTCCTCAGGAGGGTGGCCAACTGGCTCACAGTTGGGACCCACAAGGTCAAAATAGGCACCTCCACCTCCAACAGCAGACCTGTCACCAGTAGTATTCTCTAGGGATCTGTCCTGGGACCCTTACTGTTTGGGATCTACTTCTCAGAGGTCCAGGCAAAGACAAAAGGCCACTGGCTGACCAAGTTTGTATGCTAAGTACTGTCACTGACTCCGCAAATGATAACATACTACAAGAGGGTCTTACAGCAACAAATGACTGGTGCCAAAGTCATGGCCTTAAGTTAAACACAAAAATGTATTATCATATCATTCAGCAAAAACATGGCCCCTACTGATTACCACATTAACG
This sequence comes from Protopterus annectens, assembly GCF_019279795.1. NCBI lineage: Eukaryota > Metazoa > Chordata > Ceratodontiformes > Protopteridae > Protopterus > Protopterus annectens. Next base: position 979,219,565 of record NC_056732.1, on the reverse strand, counting down.
GCAACCTCCCAAGCACACAGCCTGTGGTGAGAGACCTGGGTACACAGATTGACAATCTCACATTCGACCATCATGTAGTGGCAGTGGTCAGAAAAACTTTTACTTGGTTCAGCTCATAGGTAAAGGGATTGCATCCAGCAAAAAAGGATTTTACCTCTTTGTACTGCTCCCTCATTAGGCAAATAATTGAGCACAACATCCAGTTTGGTATGTACCTCTCCAAAACACCTGCAATAACTAGAATGGCCACAGAAATACCTCACAAAAAGAATCCATGGCCTCCAACACCTGTCCTATGCAGACAGGCTCAAATCACTATCACTCTACTTGGCATCATACAAACTGCTCAGCGGTGATCTGCGTCTCACCTACAAGGCAATCTCGGACCCTGCCCTACTAGAGATGCTCCATATCCTTAAGTCTAACTCCTTGTGCATTAGCCACATGAAAGGCCCAAATCTAATATGTAACATTAACAAAACCTGCTGGAGAAACAGGTTTGTCTCCCAGAGGCTGCCCCATCTCTGGAATAGACTTCTCATACACAAACAAATTTGTCCATCTCTGGAACAGACTTCTCATACACAAACAAATCTGTCCCAGGGGTTCCACCTGTGCCCCTCACTGACAGAGGCAACAGTTGCTGACTGAAGTTTCTTTTTTGGGGGATAACCTCTTGGCTAGGCTTGTAAAGGACCCAGGGCCATTAGCCTAGTAACTTCCTATGATCCTATAACTTTGCAACTGCCATCTGTTTATTTAGCCATTTTAATGAAACACAATTTCTTACCTCTGCACCATGGCATTTGGTGCATAAAGTACTAAAATGCATTTTCAGCCCATCAGTGACTTTTGGAAACACAGAGTTGTCATACCCAAGACAATTTCAGGCTAATAAAGCCAAACTCCTCTATCTGTGGACATGCATTGGGTATGACAACCCTGTGTTTCCAAAAGTCAAACATTCCTCTTATGCTGTGCTGACGATGCCATAAGAAGTCAGAAATATGCATGTACACAGCTAGAGGGGTTTGGCTTTATTGGTCTGAAACTGTCCATAAATAGACAAAGGTAAAAGGAAAAGAAAAAGTCATGGACATTCAGAATTGCCATTTAGCTGAAACACCCTATATCCTTAAGGGGTAATCTGCATATATCCCATGTTGCCTCTGACACAAGAGGATTAAGGTATCACACAGTGGAAAGTCTAACTTTGCTAGATATTTCTTTTTGTTTTTTTTTAACAAGCTGGTTTTCCTGTGTGACCATTTTACTCATTGTTTTAGTTGGTTAGTTGGGATATTTTGTAAACACCCTAATGTTTATTGATATCAGTTGTGTATGACAATCCTGTGTTTCCAAAAGTCAAACATTCTTTGTATGCTGTGCTGATAATGCCATAAGAGGACAGAAACATGCATGTCCACACCTAAAGGACTGACTTTATTGGCCTACAACTGTCCATTAATAGACTTAACAGTAAAAGAAAAAGTCATGGACATTCAGAATTGTCATTTAGCTGAAACACCTGATATCCTTAAGAGGTCATTTTCATATATCCCATGTTCCCTCTGATACAAGAGGTTTAAGGTATCACACAGTAGAAAGTCTAGCTTTGGTAGATTTTTCTTTTTGTATTATTTAATTAAAAAAAATGTTTGTCATACCCATAGACCTAACTTTATTCTCAGTGACATCACTGCAAGGAAAATGTGAGAATGCATTCAGAAGTTTGCATGTGCAATAATGCATCCATTTAAGTCTACGAATGTACTATTATGCTGACATCTCCAAGGGATACAATCTTACATTAATGTAAACAAAAATAATTTCTTATAAAGGATTTCACTAGAAAGAAAAAGAAGCCTACAAAGTTAAAATTAGAATACAGGGGCAGACAAGCATCACAGCACTGCAGGCCCCAGATGCCACAGAGTAAAAAAGAGAAGTCAGTCTGTTTAGGTATGTTTTAGTTTCTATGCCAGACATATGCTAATCTTGGAGCAGCTAATCCACTGCTCTAAGAGAAAAAAAGGCTGTATTTGGAAAATGTGATCATTTTCCCACTATAATATAGCCTTCAAGCTGATACACAAAAAATCTGTACCTACAGATCTAAGTCACTGCAATGACTGTAATGTTACCTTTCTTTTTCATTCGGTAGAAGGGCTGGACTTTGAAAAACGTATTAAATTCCCTCACACACACACACACATATTATGAGAAAACTGCACTGCAAAATCACGTTACAGAAAAGATGCATGCAATCAGAAAATCACATCATTTAAAATTACACTAAACAGTATCATGGGCTTTCTGCAATGCACATTTTTTCGATCACATGTCTCTGCAATCAGGTAAAAACATATACATCATTCCAGTCTCAAATTCCTCATCATATTTTAAACTTAAAAACTAGCAGAAACAAAACATTATGACGAAGATGCACCATTTAAACTAATTTTCACTGAAATTCTCAATTCTCAATACTGCTATATGTATCACAATTTTTAACTTTACACAATAAATCATTTTCCAACAGTGCCTGGATAGTGGCAACATAAAGCACTGATTGAAACTCCCACCTGACCTAGCAATAATTATTTGAACCTTCTTTATAATGTCACTCTTCAATGATACGTACATACCAATTGTACAGTCTCACACACTGCTCACCAGAAGTAACACCCCCATTTTAATACTTCAGCTCCTTAAGCATTGCACGCAACTTAAACATTTTAAGAGCTACTGAATACATTTCAAACAATCCATCATGAAAAGGAAGAGGATACAGTGCTGCAATATTCAGTCATACCTCCCACTACACTGCTTCCAATATTCAGCCTATAGAGAAACTCTGCCCACTTATGATTTGGTGTTTAAACTGCCTTGCTACACATACTTGGTTAATGTTTGGCAACATGGCTCGAGGTGCTGATATCCCTAAAACTCCCTCTCCAAAAACTGACCAATTTTTAAACTAATATCTCTGCTACACTACATTTCTATAAATGCAGAAGCCAATGACTTGATAACATTTGTGATATCAAGGCAGGAACACTGGTATGTGGATCCAGTGAGGACTAGTCATAACTAATTTACACATTCGCACGAGATACAACTTGGGCAACACAGTGAAGAAAAAAAGTTATGCCCTTACCATAACGTTTCATCTGTGTTATCCAACTTCATTCCATTAACCTGTGGGAATATGGTTCCAACACTCAGAACCTACCGGCCAACTTCTTCCAGCTCGAGACTCCAAACTTGAGCTCCTCCTACCTACCCATAACGCCCAGCTCCCCCATTACCTCAGATCAAGTTTGCCAACAAGAACATAGTGTCTCTAAAACATTAACTATAATATAAAAGTATGAAGATCAAAATACAAACGGATCTCAAACTAACAGAACATCAGGAACTCAACCGTAGGAATAAAATTCCTGTTAACCTTCCCGACCCCCCCTTCCCCTACCCCAAAAGTTTGTTCAGGAAGCCTGGTAGAAGTTAACTCAATTAAATTGGACAACACAGATGGAAAGATATGGTAAGAACATAACTTCTTTACCTGATGTTGTCCACTTCATTCCATTAACCTGTGGGACAGAGTCCCCAGCTAACATAATCCAGGGTGGCCGTCAAGGAAGGATATTCCCGAGTACAGCAAAACCAAAAGCACTTCTACTCCTGGATACAATGTCCAATTTGTAATGAGTGACAAAAGTATAGGGGTTTGACCAAGGAGCAGCAGCACAAATGTCCTCAATAGAAACTCTGGACCAAAAGGCTTGAGACATGGCCATGTACGTCGTAGAGTGTGCTCTTACCGGACCTGGTAAAGGAATACCTTTCTTTAGAAGAGCAAATAAACGTAATACAGTCTTTCAGCCATCTGGCCAAAGTAACTTTGATCACTGCTTTACCTTTTTTAGCGTTCAAAAACGAAACAAACAGCTGATTGCACTTCCCGAAGGATTTAGTTTTATGGATGCAAAAACAAAGTTGTCGATGCACATCAAGCATGTGTAAGGTGTACTCCCCTTTGTTCTGATACTGAGGAAAGAATACTGGGAGACTGACTGCTTAATGTTGGTCTCTTTAGCAACCTTGGGTATTAAAAAAAAAAAAAAAAAAAAAAAAAAAGGGGATTCATACGTAGGATAACTCTGTCTTTATGAAAAACTAAGTATGGAAACTTGGCGGAAAGAGTCTGCAGCTCAGACACTCTCCTGGCCGAGGAACTGCCACTAGGAAGAGTTTTCCAGAAGAGGAATTTTAGATCTACAGTGGCCAATGGTTCAAACAGGGGATGGACTAAAGCTTGTAGAATCACTAAAAGTAAGATCCCAGGGAGGCGTATGGTCTTTGACTGGAGACCATAGCTGAAAGGTGCCCCTGAGAAAGGCCTTGCATAACTTTGAAGAGGTAAAGACGCCGAGTCATAACCAAATTGGAAGTTAGAAATGGCAGCAAGCTGAACCTTGACCGTATACAACTATAAACTTGCAGAAGTCACATCCTTGAAAAAGGGAAGCTAGAAAGTCTAGTACTACTGAAACTGGGGCTGTAAAAGATCTGGTTCTGTTCTGCCCAAAAGGCGACTTTTTTCCACTTGCTTTTGTAAACCTTGCAAGTGGAAGCCCTATGTGATGAAATCAAAATTTCTTGAACTGGAGAAGACAGCCTGAGAGATCTACCCATCATCGGAAGTGGAAAAAACACGCAATTAATTTCAGGGCTTGAATGTTGGGGTATGGATGCTCTGACAGCTGAGAAAGTAGAGCTGGACTTGGATCCAACTTCATCGTGGGCAAATCAGATGAGACCAAAGAAAAGTGAACTAGGTTTGTGGAGGCCAAAAAGGAGCAATGAGGATCACTTTGCTTCTCAACCAGAGAGCTTTCTGCAGGAACTTGGGAATCAACAGAAGAGGGAGAAGGCATACAGCAAACTTCAGGGTCAAGCATGCACCAGAGCGTCCCTGGGGGACTGTCCCAGAGGAGAGATCAAGGCAAAATACTTGCTGCATTTCTTGTTTAGAGGGGATGCAAAGAGGTCACAGCAAGGATAACCCCATTTCTGGAACACTGCATCTGCCATGGACTGAATCAGGGACTACTAGTGAGGCATCAGTAGCACTCTGCTGAAACGGTCAGCTAGGATGTTGGATTCCCCTGGAATGTGCATTGCTACCAGAAAGCGGTTAGAAGAAATTGCCCACTTCCAAACCTTCACTGCTTCTCGACAAAGGGGGTAACACCTGGTTCCTCCCTGTTTGTTGATGTACCAAACTACTGACATATTGTCTAATTGGATAGAAATAGCCCCCTGAGGAAGAACGCTATCTAGTTCCTGCAACGCTAGAAGAACCACTCTCATCTCGAGAACACTGATATGCAACTTGGTCTCCTGGGGCAACCACGTGCCTTGGACAGTTCGGCCCAGACAATGACCCCCCACCGAACTGGGAGGCGTCTGTGGTCAGCATGGCGGTTGGGGAGGGGAGAACAAACAGTCGTCCCTGGGTAATCTCCAGAGAATGGAGCCATCAAAGAAGAGAATCCTTGCACACACAAGAGAAATTGATGGGAAGGTTTACGGGATTTCTGAGAAGAGACCACTGCACCGCTAGGGTTAAGTGTAGAATACGCATGTGGAAGTGTGCCATTGGAAGAAGAGTTATGGTTGCTGCCATATAGCCTAAAGCTTGTAGAATGAGAGGGGCTGGGGATTACGGAACAGTCAAGATCTGGCTGACATGGGATCTCAGATTTACCACCCTGTCTGCTTTAAGGTAAATGTGAGCCTTCGTTGTGTCTAGAAGTGTCCCTATACAATCTATGGTTTGCACTGGTTCAAGGTGTGCCTTCTGCAAATTTATAGTTATGACCAATGTAGAAGCTAGGTTGAGTAAGTAATCCCTGGCCTGAAGGAGCAGATGCCTGGTTGGAGCGGTCAGGAACCAGTCATCCAGATATAGAAATATCGGATAGCCTTGCAATTGGAGATGAGCTCCCACTACCGTTAGACATTTGGTGAACAACCTGTGGGCTGTGGTGAGGCCAAAAATGGAAACACCCAAAACTAGTAGTGACTGGCTCCCAGCCTGAAATGTAGAAAAGACCTGGAGAACCTGTCCACTCTGACATGGCAGTACGCATCCTTGAGGTCTACAGAGCATATCCAATCACTAATCTTCAGGGAGGTAAGATGGATTGAATCGTGACCATCCTGAACTTCATGTGCTTCACGGACTTGTTCAGGAATGTAAGGCCACAGGTCCCCTGCATTTTTGGGTACTAAAAAGAATCTGGAATAAAACACCGGTCCCATGCATTTTTGGGTACTAAAAAGAATCTGGAATAAAAGACTGGTCTGACTTGATCAGGGGAACATCTTGGATGACTTTTTTGGAGTAACTTATTTCTTGGGCCACATCCTCCCTCTTGACTGGGTGGAACATCTGGGAGGTGAGAGTTTTGTTTGGGAGTGTCTGAAAAGGGAATGCAGTATCCTCTGGATATGATCCTCAGCACCCATCTGTCATTTGTGATGGCCTCCCTTCTGGATGCAACGGGAGGAGAGCAGTCAGGCAACAGTTCAGGATGGCTGGAAGGATTTGTCTGGAGCAGGTTCCCGCAACCCTTGATTTTGCAGATCCCCTAGGCCATGTGGGTGGAGTCTAACATTCATCCTCCTCTGCCTTGGGGGGGGGGGGTCTCTTGAGTGTCCTGGAAAGGACCCTACAACTTACGAAACCACATTACCATGCTGGTTCCTAGTGAAGGTCTGTTGTGGAGTAGAAAAATGGACCCCCACGGCAGACAAGGTCTTACCATCTTTCTCACTCTGCGTCAAAGTGTCACATACCATGGGCCCAAACAAGGTGTAGCCAATGGGGCCTTAAAGTACTGTTTGAAGGTCTACACAAAATTGCACAGCCTCATCCAGGCATGACACCATATGGCAATGCCGGAACTGGCCGCCCTTCAGGTACACTCCACAGCATGCCAGATAAGCCTCATGGACGCATTGGCTAGGGAATTTAGGGTAGCCAGTCTAGAGGAAACAGATTCACGTTCCTCATTAGGCACGGACCCCAGGCCCAGTCTAGAAAGTTCCTTAACCAAGTCCCTCTGTAGTCGGGTAAAATGAGAAAGTTCCTTAACCAACTCCCTCTGTAGTCGGGTAAAATGAGAAGTATTTCTGCACCAGAAGAGCAAAGGCAGATGAGTAGTAGACTCTCCTGCCAAATCTGTCCAGCACCCGGGATTCTCTACTCCGGGGGGGGGGGGGGGGCTGGTAGACAGAGGATATTTCCTGACCAAGCTCCTTCTTGGTGGCTACAGTCACAACCAAGGCATCTACTGGGATTACTTTCGTCCAAAACAGTTTGTTGGCCGGGACGCTTAAAATTTATCAGCATGTTTAGAAATTAGTTCTACTATATCCACTTCCTTCCAAGCCCTTGACGACACCAGCTGGATCAGCGGGTCGGCCGGGGAGGTAGTATATGGGCCAGCCCCGAAAGCCTGGGAAAGGGGTTTGGGAGGACCATCCACCCTTCTGGAGAAGGAATTGAAGGACGTCTCCGAAGACCTCATCGGGTGATGATTTGGGAGACCTTTCACGAAAACAGTATCTGTGGTGAGGGATTCCGTAGTGGAACCCATGTGCCTCCTTTTACACTCTCTCTTCTGAGGGACCTCCTTGAGGGTACACTCTGGGAAGTTGTCAAAAGAAGCTTGGGGATCCACTGAGGGAATAGTGTGGAGACTTTCCAGGACTGGCTGTCCATGTGGTAGCTCAAAGGTCTCACGCACAGTTCCTGAGTGGGGCAGGGGAAGTTCCATTGCAGTAAGTGCAGAGGGTCTCCTAGGAACAGAGAGGACCCTCTCCACAACTTAGAACATGGAAGGACTCAACCACCTGGAGCTGTCTCGCCAGAGAAAGCCACCAGGGCAGACATCTCCCAGAGGGAACAGGTCTCCCACTCAGAGGGGGAAGGCAGCGCTGAGCTGTCAAAGGCTGAGACCCTGAGGGGAAGAGAGAGTTCCGAAAGCTTTGGAGTTGAAGACAACCCCCTGCAACTGACCTCAATGCTATGGCTCCAAGACATGCTTGGAACTGAAGCAGCCGGAGCAGAGCAAATCAAGGAGAATCTCAGAGGTGAAGAAGAAATGTCTATCAGCTCAAACACACCGGCACTGGGACCCAATTAACCGACAACTCCGAAATCAGGGGACGATTCAGAGAAGGAGCTACTGCTTGGAACAGGGAAAGACTCGCAGATCCGGAAGCGGATGGGATGGACACCAGTCCCATCTGGATCTGTGTCTTGAGGAACTACCTCATGAGCTTACCGACATCCCTAGAGGACAAGCTTAAAACACACTTTTGTCTGCAAAATATTTGGACTTCATCAAAATAACGAATCAAAGAGGCAGCTAAAATACCATTAAAAAAAGTGTCACGTGACTACCCCACAATTAGATCCATTAACTTCTTAAAAGTTCCCCCTCTCTCTAAAACATAAACAACCAGTTCATAGGTAGGTACGAGGCTATTGGCCCTAGGGCCTATATAAGCCTAGCCAAATGGTACCCTGGCTTTTGCCATCCAAGAAAATCATTTTCCTGTGCCCCTGTCAGGCAGAGCCACAGAAGTGATCCCCGGGGTGAATTTCCCATCTCCCATCCAATCAAGAGTGCTAATGAGGAGCTTTGTTTGACATAGACAGGTAGTTTGTTCCAGAGTATGGGAAGCCTCTGGGACAAAAATCTATCCCTCCAGCATGTTCTGTTTATTGTGGTGACAAGGTTTAGGTCCCTAGAGTGTGTAGCTCGGAGGAATTGGGATTTCTTTACGTGGAGCATGTCCAACAGCTCTGGGTTTGACATAGCTTTGTATGTTAGGCAGAGATCGCCATGAGTAGGCGATATGCGACAGAGTAAAGCTTGAGTTTTTTGAGACTGTCTGCATAGGGCATCTGAGTCCGGTAATCCTCTTTGTGAGGTATTTCTGTGGCCTTTCCAGTTGTTGTAGACGTCTTGTGAGGTACATACCAAAAGGGGCGTTGTACTCTATAATGGGTCTAATGAGTGATGAGTAGAGGGGAACAATGACCTCTTTTTTCCTGGATGAGAAAACTTTTGTGATGAGGTGTGCCATGTAGAAGGATTTCCAGACTACTGTGGCGATGTGATTATCTAAAGAGAGACTACTGTCCACCTGTGTCCCAAGGTCTATCACACTTTCGGTGTTAAGTAGACTACTGCCTATGTGGTCGTTCATGGGTATAGAGTTTTTACCAAAAGGGATGACCATGCACCTTTTGGCATTGAGCTTGAGGCCACGGCTTTGACACCAGGCATCTGTCTCAGTGAGGCCCTTTTGTTGGATGTCCACATCATTAGGAGTTTTGATTATGGCTCCTAGTTTGCAGTCATCTGCGAACTTTGTTAGCCAAAGACCTTCTGTGTTAGCCTGTACTTCAGAAAAGTAGATACCAAACAGGAGAGGACCTAGGACTGAACCCTGTGTACTCCACTTGTCACTGGTGTGAAGCTGGATTTAGAGTCTGCTACTTTCACATCCAGCTCTTTGTAACGTCACTGTTGTCACATATTTTCCCCACTTTTTGATGACAGTCTTTCACTGTGTTCCATGGTATATCCAATGCTGTGGAAACTTTTTTGTACCCTTCTCCTGACTGATACCTTTCAACAATGAGATCCCTTTGATGCTTTGCAAGATCTCTGCGAACCATGGCTTTTGCTGTAGCAGGCAACTGAGTACATGTCAGGAAAATCCTACTAGGACAGCTGAACTTTATTTGGGGTTAATCAGAGTCTCTTTAATTGATGGCAGATGTGTACCCAAGATGACTGAATGCTGTAATTAAATCAAAAGGTGCTTCAACAAAGTATTAGTTTAAGGGTGTGCACAATTATGCAACCAGCTTATTGTACATTTTTTATTTTTTATATTTTCCCCTAACAGATTTGTTTGTTTTTCAACTGAATTGTACAGGTTATATGTCTAAAGGTGGGAAAAGTTTTGAAATGATTTATTGTGGTCTCATTTTTTTATATCACAAAAACCTGGCATTTTAACAGGGGTGTGTAAACTTTTTATAGTCACTGTAGGTCATTAGGTCCACACTTAGTCCCGGATTCATACTGTCAATGGCTATGAATTAAAAAAAAATGGGTTGGAAAACGTTTAATATGCTTGTAAAGGGCATTGTGTTCATCCTTTTTACCTACATCATACCCATGCTGGTAAATCCTGTTCCTAAACTAACAGCTTTGCCAATGTAATTTCCAATACATTGTTGGCATTTTGCTACATAGACAACTCCCTTACTGTCACAATTTTATTTCCATTTTAATTTTATAGTACCAAAACCATCAATGTCAACTCCTGTTCCCTCCAAAATGCTCTTACACAGAGCAGTGACCGCATTTACTAATTTTTCCTTCTGTTACTTCTTGAACTATTCTTCCCATCATGGTCTTAAAACAGACATCTTTCTAATAAACTACAATAGGCTTTTCTCCTACTTTGTCAAGAATTGCTTGGTCAACACCAAATGTAACCCAGTTCTTGAAAATAATATCTTTGATGGCTCCAAAATGTAGGATGAATGGAAGAATCAGGGCTTTTTTATAATTACATTTATTTTTGATGGTCAATGAATTTCACTACTGCCTGATTATGTCCCGTTCCCAGAAGCACAGTGTATAAATCCCTTCTGATCTCTCTCTCTCTCAACTTCCAAGAAATATCTGAGAGAAAGTCATTAGGATAAGCTCTTTTTAAAAACATGTCCCACAGCTTCCTGCATTCATCCCCAAAGCATACATCTTGACTCACCACCCGGGCCAGTCTCACACATTGGCCCTTAACTAGTGCCCTCTTTTGGTGAGGGGGATGCCAACTATCAAAATGTAGACGAGAATTAGAGTAAGTGGGTTTTCTCTACAGTGTTGATTCATACCTCTGGGTTTTTCTCTGTTCTTCTTGATCGTTACATCAAACAAAATTGGCATATTCAGTTGCAAACTACCACAGTAAATTTCAAGAATCCAGTAGAACTGATGATAAACTGAAAAAATTGATCTGGCCTTAACGGCACCATTGACATTTTAAATACTTCCTTTAAAACTGACTTGTTGTTTGATACCAAAATTGAACAATACAGAGCTGTTTTTTTTGTAAGGTTGATCATTTGTTAAGTGATTTAAGAGCCAAGAAGCGTATTAAAAGTAGTTTTCACTGTATTTTCTTCATTAGCAGCATTATTCAAAACAGAGTTAGGAAATTTGACTACTATGTTCAAAGGAAGGGGATATCTAGAGAGTTTGTTGTTGGACATTGGAAAAATATTTCTAGTGACTGGGGTAACAAGTACACCCCTTTGTTGGGTGCTAATGAAGAAAATACAGTGAAAACTACTACTGTTGACATTTCATTTCCAAATTCTATGGTTTTACAATACAGTGGGGATCCTACTACCTTGAGAGACATTATAACAAAAAACTGGGTAATGTTTAGAAGTAGTGCGGAGACGCTTGAGATTTTAGGTCAAAATCCTACTTGTGTATAAAACAGGGTGGAATTTGAAAAACTATTTTGAAAAATCCCACAAATGTGAATAGTAAAACGATTAATGGAACTAAAAAATGTGGGAGATGTAATTACTGTAGTTACACCTTACAAAATAAAACAGTGTCTGTAGGTAATGCGGCACTGCGTATTAGGTTGGACACAGGAAACTGTGGCAGTTCTGGTCTTGTATACATTGCAACTTGCTCCAAATGTAATGATTTCTACATTGGGAAAATTGTTAGGGAATTTACGTAAATTGTATGTCATTAAAAACAACGATGAGAACAATGCTTTATACAAGCATACAAAATATTGTGGTTATGATTCAAAATTCTTATTTGGCATTCCGGAAAAAGTTAAAAGGGATGACAAGGGAGACTTTAGGGAAATAGGGTAGAGGAATGTGAACTAACGGCAACCAAGGCTGAATGCAACAACTTTGCCTGGTATTAATGAACATATATCTATCTTGCCCGTTTTGAAGAAAAAAAACGATGACTTTATGATCTATTCAGTGAAATGTTACAGTTTCTTTAAGGGAACATTGAGTGAGTAAGTCACATCATTTTAAATACTATTTAAATGATGGTTTTATGCTGTAAAATGGTTCCGAAGAACGAATGTGCTTGACCATTTTTTGTTTTTGAATTAAAGTGTTATTTATAATACAACATCTTGTCTGGACCTTATTGAGAATTATCTACCTTGTTGGCTTATTTGGTATAAGAATGGGAAAAGGGGTGGAGGATGGCCCCACCAAACTGAACAAATTTAAGCAAAACTGCAAATACCATTACAGTACAGAAAAAGTATAGTTGTGTACACTTACCATAAATGTAGATGTGTCTTCAGTGTTGCAGTCATCACATTTGGGTTATCCCTGCTGGGGTAGCCCTCAGCAGGCCTGAATAGCAGAGATTTAGTATTTCTGCTTTGGTTGCTGTCGCTTGTAGACTGACGTCAGGTCGTCATTGTTACAAAGGAAGGCAGCAGATGCCATTACATCAGTTTTTGTTGCCCTAACCGGTCAGAAGCCCCCAAAGTACGAGGCCAGGCTCTGGTGACAGGACCCCACCAGTGGGAAAAAAGTACCAATATGTCCCTTGTAAGGAAAGGAGAACAACAAGGAAGAAAGGTAACAAAAAGAAAAAGGGGAAAGGAGTGAGGGAGGGAAAGCAGGACTGCAACAGTGAAGACGCTCGAACATCTACATTTATGGTAAGTCTACACAACTGTACTATGTTCGTGTTTCACTGTTGCAGTCATCATATTTGGGTAGATTCCCAAAGCTGAGGAAATGGGTGGAGGCAGTCAAAGAAGCTAGGGGCTGGCTAGCATGCTCTTGCAAGACTGCAGAGGCAAAACCTGCCCTGGATTTAGAAAGACAGGCAGGTGGTAATGTTTGATAAAGGTGTGAACAGAAGTCCAGGTGGCAGCCTCCAGGATGTCTCTGGTGGGGACTCCTCTGAGGAATGCTGCAGAGGTGGAGGCTGCTCTGATGGAGTGGGTCCTGGCTCCCTTGGGGGGAGGCTTGCCATGCTGTTTGTAGCAGAAATGGATGCAGTATGCTATCCACTTGAAAATGGTTTGTTTGGAGATGGCTTTGCCCTCCGCCCCTGAAGCAAAGCTAACCAGCAGTTGATGAGATTTTCTGAAGGGTTTAGTCCTGTCCAGATAGTATCTGAGCTGTCTGTGCACCTCTAGAGAGAGTACAGAATCCTTTCCCCCTTGTTTTAAGGGTTAGGAAAGAAGGTGGGCAAATGGATGGATAGGTTGAGAGCCACACTGGATACCACCTTGGGGATGAAGGATGGATTAGTTCTGAGGGATACTCTGTCTGCATGGAAGATGATGAAGGGTTCCACTGCCATGAGTGCTGGCAGCTCAGAGACTCTTCTGGCTGAAGTGATGGCCAAGAGGAAGGCAGTTTTCCAGGAGAGAAATTTTAGTTCTGCAGAAGAAGCTGGTTCAAAAGGAGGCAGGGCGAGCTTTTCCAAGACAAAGTTAAGCTCCCAAGCTGGCGTTGGTGCCCTTCTGAGGGGCCTCAAGTTGTTAGCCCCTCTGAGGAACGGTTTGGTCAGATGGTGTGAAAAAAAAAGAGGCTGCTCAGTGGGAAAAAGAGCGGAGATAGAAGAGGCATGAATTTTTATAGAGGAGAAAGTGAGACCACTGTATAGTAGGTCAGCTAAATAATCCAGGATGAGAGGGATGGAGGACTGTGCCGTATTGGCCCCCTTAGTCTGGATCCAGGTGCACAACCTTTTCCATTTATCTGCATAAGACTTTCTGGTACTAGGGCGTCTGGCCTCTCGGATAACATCCAATACCAGTTTATTGAGGAGGGCAGACTGGTCAGGGGTCAGATTATAAGCCAAGCTGCCAAATTGAGTGTCTGCAATTGGGGGTGCATGAATTCCCCTTCACGCTGGGTTAGGAATCTGAGGAGGATTCCATGGAGACAGTGGGGACAGGCTGCACAGCAAAGGGTAACCAGTGCCGTCTCGGCCAGTCTGGGGCTACAAGAATGATCCTAGTTTTTTCCTCCCTTATTTTGATCAGTACCTTGGGAATGAGAGTGAGGGGAGGAAAGCCATAGACCGAGAGGTTTACCCAGGGGAAGGACAGGGCATCTTTCCATGCCATGCAGTGATGCTCCCTGGTGCAGAATTTGCTGAACTGATGGTTGGTGTAGGAGGCAAAGAGGTCGACCTCTGGGGTTCCCCATTTCTGAGTTATTAGTAAGAAAGTGTTTCTGTTGAGCTGCCACTCATGGGGGTCCAAGAGTTTTCTGCTTAATTGGTCTGCCAGGGAGTTGAGAGAGCCTGGTAGGTATTGTGCTAACAGGTGTAGATGCATGGAAGAGGCTGTGAACCAAAGGGTCATGGCCAGCCTGCAGAGCAGGTAGGAGAGAGTCCCTCCCTGCTTGTTGATGTACCACATCACTGTGGTGTTGTCTGTTTTGATCAGAACACCTAGAGAGAGAAGGGGTTTGAAAGCTATCAAGGCCTGCTGCACAGCCATCATCTCTTTCAGAGTGATGTGCAGGGGGAGTTGCTGGGGGTTCCATTGGCCCTGTATGCACCTGCCGTCCAGGTGTGCACGCCAAGTGTAGTCTGATGCGTCTGTGGTGAGGGTCTGGGTGGCGGGGTGTGGGGAGAAGGGTAATCCCTTGATGTGGGAGCAGGCTGTTGCCCACCAAAGAAATTCCTTCCTCAGGCAAGGAATGAGTTTCCAGATCTTAACAGTGTTGACACCAAAGGCTCTTTAGGTACCACTGAAGTTTCCTCATATGCAGTCTGGCATATGGAATATGGAGTATGCAAGATGCCATGAACCCCAGGGCTTGCAAGATTTCCCTTGCAGAAATCTAGGGCCTGGTGGCCACTTGAGAAAAGTAAGCAGATAGGAAACTTTGTTTCTCTGGTGCTAGGCATGCCATCTAGGATGATGTGTCCAGACTTGCTCCCAGGAAGATTATTTTCATTGATTGTGTACCCTAAGGAGGTTAGAAGGTCCTTTACAAAGGCCAGGTCTTTGAGCAGCTTTTCCTGGCTGTCTGCCTGAATAAGACAGTCATCCAAGTAGGGGTAAATTTGAATATTTCTTTGTCTGCAAAAACAATTGCCGGAGCCAGGCAATCTGTGAAAACTCTGGGAGCAGTAGATAAGCCAAAGGGAAGTGCAGAGAACTGAAAGTGCTGAGATCCTGCTCTGAAGCAAAGATATTTTCTGCAGGACTCCCGGATGGGAATGTGGAGGTAGGCCTCTTTTAGGTCCAGGGTGACTAGCCAAGCATCTTTGGACACCATGTGTAGCAGCTGCTGGATGGTGAGCATTTTGGGATCACCAGGAAGGTGTTTAGAATAGATAGATAGATTGAGGATGGGGAACCAGGTGCCCTCTTTTCTGGGTACCAGAAAAAGTCTGCAGTAGAAGCCTTGGCCTATCTACCCTGCAGGAAAGTTTTCTACTGCTCCCAAGGAGAGCAGGGTACGGCTTTGCTTTTGAGCCTCTGACCACTGATTTGGTGGTAGATCTGGGTACCCTTTTTGGGTTGGAAGGGTGTGGAAGGAGAGTCTGTACCCCTAAGACACAATGTTCAGAACCCATTGGTCCTTGGTAATGGTGGCCCAGGTGCTTGAGTGAAAGGACAATTTTCCTTCTAGGGTTATGTGATGGTGGGCAGAGGCGAGGAAGGGGGGATCATTGTGAGTTTTTACCACAAGGGGATGGCTTGGAACTCCCTGGTTTTGAAGTGGAGGCAGTCCACTGCTTATATCTCTGCAAGCCATGGAACTGCTGTCTAGGAGGTCTGTTTCCATGGGACCTAGGCTGGCCCTGTTTACTAGGTGCAGGAAAGGACCAGTGCTTGGAAGGAAAATGCCTGCTGAACCTAGGGGGCTGTACCTGTAAGAAATCTTTAACAGTCTGCTGCACAGATTTTGCTTCTTCCACCTTTTTTAAAACTTCTTCTGCTTTAGTACCAAATAAATTATCTTTGTGCAAGGGTCCATCCAACAATTTTGATTTGACAAGGTCTAGCAGGGGTTGTTCCTTAAGCCATGCATATCTTCTAATGACAGGTCCAGTGACTGCTGCCCTGCAAGAAGCTTCTAGGGCGTCAAAACCGCAATGCAAAGTGTGTTTAGTTACTTGACCAGCAGAGTGCATTAATTCCTGTAAATCTTTAGATTCTGCCCATGCAGGAAAGGAGGAAAATTTTTGTTTAAGGAGTTCCAAGGTATGTTGCTGATATTTAAGCATATGGAACTGACCATTTAGTGGCCTGACAGCAAAGGTAGCTGAGGTGTATACTTTTTCACCCCATCTGTCCAGTGCTCTGAGGGGGTGGGATTCTTAGCTGAAGTAGCTTTAACCCCTTTTGGGCCTTGAGTAATGACCTCAGGGGCCACTGTTGGGTTTTTAAAGACGTATTTGTGAGAGTAAGGGACTCTAATACCCATCTGGCTTTCTGGGAGCAGGAGGAAGGGTGTCTGGAGTCAAGCTGGATTCAAGGATGGCATCATCCACTACATCTAGGACTGGGGGGATGGCTAAGGGCCTGTGCTGAGGAAGGTCCAGGAACTCTCTGAGTCTCGTTTTAGACCGAGGGTAGTCTCAACTCTCCCATTTGAAATGCTCCCTTAAAGTATGCAGGGTTTCCCCAAAGGGAAAATCCTCTGGGGTAGAGGCTGAAGGAATAGATTCTTCTGCATCAGAATCCTCATATGTAGAGAGGGGCTGCAGGTCCTCATAGTCAGATGCATCCAATTCATCTGACTCTTGTTCAGACAAAACTTCTGGAGACGGATCTCTTTCTTTTTGAGGGAGTGGCTTGGCTTCCCCTAATCAGCATGATAAGGTCCTCTGCCATTCTAAGCATTTGTGACTGAGGCAAGGGAGCAGGAGCCAAAGAATGGCTGGAAGTCAGTTTCTTGGGGGTGGTTCGACCCTTGGGCCTAAGAAACTCAGTTGTTTTAGAGAAAACGGTAGTCGTGAAAGAAGGCATCGGTTTAGGTCTGGATTCAGTATTGCGAAGGACTTCCTCGGAAGCTGGTGCCTGCACAGCGGCTCCAGACCCATCCAAAGTAGAGATGACCACAGGATCCGTAGACTAAGAAGAGTTCTGCGGCATACCGGACTCCAAGAGGGTTTCAGTAGAGGCCTGTGAATTAACTGAAGCAGGCATCAGGAGCTGCGAAAGCTCCTCACTGAATTCCAGAGGACTGATGACCAGTTTGGCAGAAGCATCGTTGGAAGGTTTAGTCCAGACAGTGCAGTCTGTCTCCGTCTTGTTTTTTCAGAAGATCTGCTGTCGGATGGCTTACGGTAGCCATATTGGAATTTGAGGACTGTAAATGGAAATCTCTGGCTACAATAAGGGCACGATGACGAATAGTTTGGGTGTAAACAAAGCACAATACTGACAATGAGGGACGTCATGATCTGGGTCTAGACAACTGAAGCAGTAGGAGTGGAAGTCCCAGTGTGGTATTTGCTTTTCACAGGAGAGACTATTAACTTTTTCTGACATCGGTTAGTGCAAGAAAAAAGGATCCCCAATGGGGTGCTTAGCTTTCGAAGGCTTCAACTTCGAAATGAAACTCAGGTAGTGGCCTGCCAGTACTCGTGCGAACTGCTTCTGCTTCACAGCAAGAAAGACTGATATAATGGAGTCGGCTGCCTCCCTTTATACCACTAACTTCCTGACGTCAGTCTACAAGCGACAGCAACCGACGCAGAAATATGTAGTCTCTGGTATTCAGGCTGGCCAAGGGCTACCCCAGCAGGGATAACCCAACTGTGATGACTGCAACAGTGAAACATGAAGATAATTAAGGTAGTGTTCGTGTACTCCAAAACTGGTAATCTTTATCCCAGTGGCAAGGAAAAAAATACTAGCATTTCTAAAAAATCAACAACACTGCATATTGCAGTAACATTAAATACTGCTCACCATAATGAACAAATTACATTTAAATTGGACAAAACAGCTGAAAAATAATTATGGTCCTTATAAAAACGGTTCAGGATTATCTACACAGTATTAGAATGAGTCCAAGCATTCCTCCTTTATCATAACACTGGTGAATTAGAAGCATTTCTCCTCTTTGTGCAGGCCTTTTAATCATCAATGGGTTCTCTTTAAACCATACACACTAAGAAACCCACATCCAATGCCAGTCATGTTTCAGGGGGAAAAGCCATCCGTATAAAGAAAATCCTTCAAGATGACAAACTCTGAGTCTACATACATAAGTATAGGATGTCAAAGTAAATGTTTTCACTGTTTGCAGTCACTACTGAAAAAATACTCTCTTCTTGCTAAGGTAGCAAACTCTGTCTGGCTGTCAGAATGAAGATAAAGCTTGATCTTAAACCAAGACTATGAACAAACCTCAGTACTTTTAGGCTGACATTCTGAGTCTCTCCATGCTGACAAATGTTAAATTCCCAATACGAGAACAGTCAGGTAAACCAGACCACTACAAACAGTCCCTTTTTTATATCAGCTGCACACATCCTTTGCCCCCTTTTTGGGCTCCAATCATATATATATTTTTCCTCCACATCCCTTCCTTTATTTCTACCAAATCTGAATAAACATTGCAAATTTTACCTGGGAATTACTAAATTAGTCCATTATCTTGCTCATTCGTTGCACTGGCAAAATGACATACGCTTAATGATAAGGCAACATATCCACATTGGCTTGGCGAAGGATTTCAACAACTGACTACTCATCTTTTACAATTCAAGCAAAACTGTCTCCAATGACACACCCACCACTACATCAATGCTGCAATCTATAATCCATCATCTGCATTAAATGGGCTCCACCTTCCTGGCTGTCACATGAACTAGTGGTAGTTGCTAGGTCACCACGTAGACAAATCATGAAAAAACTCCCACATATACAAATCATGAAAAAACTCCCACTACAGTTTCAAAAGAAATTGTATATCTAACTGCATTACAGGAGAAGGGAATCTGTTGCCGAATCCCGACAGCACTTGCCAACAGCATAAGGAAAGCATGTCAAAGGTACATATAACAGGACAGAATAAAATATCTTGCTCAAAAAAAGAAAATTAAGCCAACAGACCCCCCTCCAGCCACCGAGTAAGCTCATGGTCTATATGACAAAACAAAACACACTTTAAAAATGAAACAATCTGCTGCAGTATAAAAGCTACAATATCTCCTTCTCTCCTAGTTCATGCAGTTGATCCCCAGGACTACCTGACCAGAAGAGGATACATTTTTGCTTAACTATACCTGCCAGAGTTGCGAATTAATACAACCCACTAATATTCAAAATATCCTAAAAAAAAAAAATACAAATGAAGCTCATTAGCAGCTTTTCAGCCTTAGGCCCGTGTACTAAATTACCAGACATGTCTGCTGATCCTTCCATAAATCTCATGTTTTACAACAGCTGGCATAACGAGAAAAAATAGCCTTGTCATAAAAATAAAGGACTTCTAGAATTCATGTTCAGCTATGCTTAACCAAAAATTACTTTAACTTCTGATACTGCAAACATATTCAAAAGCATGAACAACAGGACATCCAACCCACAACTTAAGTTACTCTTCATTAAAAAGTTAAAATATACTTGCCTCACTCACCTTTTAAAATTTCCAGGAGTAACTGTGACAGACTGCATGCATTTTAAAACCAGCACTCCAGTTCAGCTATAACCAATTACACTTTTACTTTATTATTTTTTTTTTATTTAAAAGTGAGGAAAGAAGGGCTGCATGCCCAACTACATAAAACAGAAAAGATTCAATGAAGGATCGCTAAATGTCTACATTATGTGAAGGATGCAAGACTGAACAGTCCACAGCAGAATTTGTCACAATTTATAAACTTGCAAATGAATGACAAGTTACTGGAAAGCTTGAATCTATATCACAACATAGCAACTGTGACAGCCAAGTGCATGAAAGCAAAACTGAAATGATTGCTCGAAAAATTAAACTGGAATATTACCAATTTAAATCACTATATTGCTTTTCCAGAAAACCAGTTCAAAACGCAAATCAAAGCAAGCAACAGCCTGTGCCATTATCAGAAGCTGCCAAATTACCTAGGGTCTTCTTGCAGCCATTTGCAGCTTAGCATAATGTTCTAAACATCTGCAAAAAGAAAAAGAAAATCCAGAGCTCAGTCTTACTCGGTACATTTGACAAGAAATTTACTTACAACGCTATGTAAAGCTGTGTAACAATGCCAAAGAGTGAAACAGTTCTTTAACACTCAAAAAAGGAAGCTTTCAGAATTTTAACATTACTGGCCAGATGGTAGATGGCTTCCAAACTCTGCAAGAAGTCTAGACAATTCCTAAAATAATTGGGGAACAAAGGCTCAAAAAGAGGGACAGATTTTAAATATTGCTTTTATAACCACATAACATTGATAGAATAAGATTTGTGTGAACATGCATTTTCTGAAAAGCTATGAAGTCCAAGACTCAAAATGTGTGTCATTAGTGATTTCAATCCTCACTGATTTGCAAAAAACTATCAGCGGTGGTGCTGCGGTAGCATTGTCGCCTCACAGTAAGACGCTGTCCGGTTCGATTCTCAGCTAGATCGTCTTCTGCGTGCAGACATACATGAATGGGCGTACCTTCGTTGAAGGTTGTGCGTCAGGGCTGGTAACTCGGCACGTAAAAATCGACTACCAATCATTAGCGGACCGGAGTTCCGCTGTGGCGACCCCTAACCGGGAAAAGCCGAAAGACACAGCAACATTGATTTGCAAAAAACACAAATTTTATGAGAAACAAATAAAAATATGAAGCAAAAACCTGGACATTCTGTGAAAATCTGGACAGTTGAGGTTTGCATGCGTGTGTAGGGGAGGGTGCAGTGGAACTGGAAAAGAATGTCATAGTCCATACCAGTAAACAATTGATAAATAGGCAAACAAATGTTGCAGACATATTGTGAAAAAACATACTGTAAAAACAACATGACATAACTTCACCTAAAAAACACTGAATGTGCCTTTCCAGGAAACTACAATAAGGCCTCTTGTGAAGAGAAAGGTAAGGCCTTCTTTCAGTTCACATCACCACACCACGCTCAGATGCGTTACAGCAAGACATGAAAATGTAAAACTACAGTGCTATACAAACATGCACACATTACATTTACACCCATTCGCCCACCCACATACAATATTTACTAATGGTCTCATGATGTCTAATACTAGGATCGAGACACTTGCATACCCAGAATGGGGTGCGGACTTCTGTTATTCTGGAAAAAAAGTGCTATTGCATTACTTTTACACATACCCAACTACAGGTCAGCTTTGTTACTAGCATCCTGCAAGGATTGGGCATTAATAACAGATGCACATTTTTTTTACTTCTTTACTTACACTGAGAAATCATCTTCCGACACAACAGGTAACATGTCTCAAAGTGGAGGGTGTTCCTTTTCCCAAGAATACAGATACTACAAACTGTTACTTCTCTGTCTGAAGTGCTCTTTTTTTACTACTCTGCCTCTTCACTGGAAGAAGTGGATATCACCTTCTCACTTTCATTTCCTACCCTATGCTGCTCTCCCACTTCAAAGGATATTTTAGAACATGCATCATCAATTTTACTTTGCTTACGGTCTGCTTTCATATTAGCAGAATCAGACACAAAACCCTACATTATTCTACTCTCTCACTTTCTGTACTCACTTTGTTTGGGGGACTTCAGTCAAGTGTTGCTCTCATTCTAATGTTTCTTCTCCAGTAGTTTTCTGTGTATACTGTCTTGAAATGACAGTTTTACGGACTTGCTCCAACCCAAAGCTGAATGAGTGTACCCAGCTGCTGCTCTACTGCATTTCTATTAAGTGCATCAGCTTGTCATACTGCATGTACAGGGATCTCCCTACCCTCACGTTTTCCGAAATGCTTTAAAATCAGGGGTTACAGCCTCATGATTAAAGCAGTTTCCTTAAAGGATTGCCTGAAGCTCTACATGTGAAAGTGTTGCTGATGTACCAAGCAAATACCTCTCAATTACCCAGATTTTCACAAAATGTCCAGATTTTTGCCCTATATATATGGCCTGTTAGTCATAAAAATTGGGGTTTTCCGCTGAGTATTTAAGTCACTAAATGATAACATACTGAGTTTCAGAGTTCATAACCTTCAAAAATGCATGCTAACATAAATCTTGTTATTCTAGCAACTTTCTCCAAGTTTATAAGCGCAATATTTCAACTCTGCCCCTATTTTTGGACCTCTGTTCCTCCACAATGTTAGGCTTTGTCCAGATTTCTTGTGCTAAGGGGTTGAGAGGTGTAGAGGATCCTAACAAAGGCAAATCATGCTTACAGAATCTAGCAGAATTCATACTTCCTTTCCTTTTGAAAAAAAAAATACCAAGTTGACTGTAACAGAAGGACACAGGGATGACTATCATAAATCTTTGAAGAATGTTATTTAATGCAAGTGTTTCAGTTTTACAACTTCTGTCATTCATGTCAATGTTACCCGCACAACTTAGCAATAAGACCCACACCCCCAACACTTGTAACAGATTGCTTGCTTTTTATTTCACAAAATGTACATTTCTTAGTGCATTTGGTCTTAGAAATAGGAAATTCATCTTTAAGATGTGTGCCATTAACTTAAATTACTAGCTCAAAATAGTTCTTGGGATTACTTTGTGGTACCCACTTTCTTATTTTACTAACAAAAACATTTTTAAACCAGTCTACTTTTTTTTTTTTTTTACTTTGTAACAGTTTTGTTTTGCTGTTGCAGATCATGTTCAAGCCACCGCTTTAAAATGTACTTCGTGTCATGCATCTGGGGACTTGCCAGTTTACCTACATTAAAAGTACAGCCCTAACATTTTACTGTTTATAACTCAGAGGTTTATACCAGCCCTGCCTAAAAGAACATTGTTAACAATGAACTCCAACCTATCCAGGTTCCAACAGTCACAGGAAGGCAGACAATTAAACCAGAAGAAAGCTTTCTATACTGCTCAGCAGTGTGCTAACAAAAGAGCAGAGAGCACAACACAAATTTATCATTCTACACTAAGGAAGGGTGAACTCTTGCAGGTGAAATAAATAATGGAGACAGTAGAAATACAGTTTCTATACATGCATGGTATCATTACTCTCCATATTTTTACCCACCTCAAAATCACACATACTACCAGTATTGACCCTATTTTTGGCAGATGTACCACATTGGACTAGGCTCTGTTCTTTTCACTCCAGACTATAAAAACATCCAAGATTCTCACTGGTTCTCCAACTGACCACTCATTCATCATTCTAACACAGGAGCCACATTCTGATCATGTATGGCTCACAAATCAAATCCACAAAAAAAAAAATCATCAATAAACCTGTGTTCTCCATACTAAAGTATTTCATGCAAATAGGCATTACAATGACCTTGATCTTGCCGTCAATTACTCTTCTGAATTCTTTTACACAAATCAAACAAGGTGGCCCACCCTTAATGGCCTTAAGAAGAAGCAGCAAAACATCTATCCACCCTGTGAATAAGCCAGTATTAAATTAGCATCAGCTTAGCCCGATACTGTCTCTAACCTACATAAGGATGATATTTAGTTTTTCACTACGAAGACAAAGAGCTTAGAGATACGACCCAAGCATTTGTCAGAAAGAACATATCTTCTTCTGCCCATCTCCAAAATGGAACCTCCTCTTTGAAGGGCTACTGGAAGGGAACACTGAACATTAGTACTTGGAGAACTCTATCAATAGCCACACTAGATGTACACAATGCTGCAATGGCAAATCTTTTCATCTCTCACTTTATGCATGCCATAACTGACCAAAAGTTTCAAACAGATACATTGAGAGCTTCATTCTAAATACATTGATACTGCAACCTTTGCATCTCCCAGTCCTGGTAAGTTAGTTACAGTTCATACAGTCAGTTTCGTCAATACCCATGTAGGTTTCTAGTCCATTTCCTCTCAGCTGGGAAGAGGAAATGTTTGCACAATTTGCTCAATTCCAGCTTCTTCTGATGGCACAGTGCTCAAATGTCACCAGAAAGGATTCCAGGACATCTTTCCCTGTTTAGTTTCTTCACAAGCAGCACAGCCTACAGTTGGCAGGTACATTAGCCAGCACAGGTAGTTGTTTGCTGCAGCTGCCCTAGCTATTGGTCTGTTTCGGCCTGAAATTCCACAATTTCTTCCAATAATTTCTCAGTAGTTGAGGTCAACAGTTAACCACACCAGGAACACAAGAGCTGCAATGCTGTAGGGAATCTGTAGCCCAAAATATGGTTTGCATTTTGAAGCAGATGTACTGCGAGGAACTAAAAAACTGACAGGAACTATCCACAGGTTACCCCAAATGAGCACTCATTCCACACTTCCAGTTTTTTTTTTTTTTTTTTTAACAATTCTCTAGGCAAGCAGATAAACTTTCTATTTGCTGCTTTCAATTCGCCTTGTTTTATGCCACCTTGGTTAATTCAGCCATTATTAAACAACTGTAGTGAGAACATTCCCTCACTCCATAATGAAGTACAGGAGTACACATTCTGTGTATTCACTTTGTAACATACACACAAACAGTTACAAACATGCAAATAATGTATCTATACTCACATATACCTACAAAGACATCTCCTATGGACATAGACATCTCAAAAATTGAACAAATAAAAACAAATCTTTTGTGCAAGTGACAGCTATGAATTATAGCAGAGTATACCCCTCTGGTCATCTGTAGAAAAATCTCCTTATGATCACTAAACATTTATCAGGAGGAGAAGGATCCCCCCCCCCTACGCAAACATCTGCCGCTTTAAACTAATCACTAGCGTACAAGGCAGCAGGGAGCCACATAATAACTTGTGTACAGGAAAAACTCTTCAGTTTCAGGGATAAATTAGAGATACAAGCCCGTCAGCATTTTCAAAATGGATCATAAAACAGGTTACTACGGTCAATGGAGATGAAATATTAAAGGAAGCCCAGAATGCGGTCCTTCTTCAGAGGGGCAAAATATATGTATGGCCAAAGACAACAGTGCAAAACAAATGCAACTAATGACAATGGCAGTGTCATGATTCAGCCCACACAATGTACCTACACAGCAGTGTGCTGCCTTTTGTGCTATTTCTCTGCACCCTCAATAGACAAATAAATAAACTGTATACCAAATCTCTAAAAGTCATCTTCTGCCTAGTGTCAGGAATATCATTTTCTGAAGAAAGAAATGGCCCACCAGTCACAAGTGATTCTTACAAAATTTAATGTGTTCCCAAGCAGCTCATGAAAATAAGGCTCGTGTCTCAGAATTATCATCAAGTTTCATAAAGAAACTTGAAATTCAATGTAAACTGGGGACTATTTAAAAGGAGGTTCTCATACAGACATACCCGTTATCGGGGCAGAGAGAAGCACTGCGTCGACATGAGGGTGCACAGACAAGCTCAGCATAGATTGAGAAACTGAACACCTGAAAGTAAAATATCCTCCAAGTAACCAAACACCTTTCATCCAACTGCAGTGCTATTTAACAGTCCTCTTTTCAGGATGTAATACTTCAATCACTATGGTTATAACGCTGTCTGCTTAAAACTCCATCACTGTAATTTTCAATTATATATTTTTGAGTATCACCTCAGCATGAAACTTCAAACTTTCCACTAGCTAAAGTACAAATGAAAGCTTAAGCACTTAAAAACAGTAGACAGTGACAAATGTGTTACAGTATCCAAGAGCCATTGCTATCAGTGCATCCAATTGCATTCTCCACTATTACACCCCCACAATTACATGCAACAAGCCAAGTCACAGCCAATACCAAACAAATCAGAACCCAAACTCCAAAGGAAAGCAACTGAACAATACACCACTAACACAACATAAAAGAAAATCAATATAATAACGCAGAAATAAAAATTAATACTAAAAACGAAAACAAGGAAAAAAACTACAACTCATGCAAGCCCACAAAAGAGCAAATAAACTCAAGTGGCACTTAAAAGTAAATCACAGCCCCTAAATGTAAAAATAAAAATGTTACTAAACTAAACAGAAAAAAATACTCAAATGTTAAAATATTACTTGATTAATACTAATAATTACTGAAGAAAAAAGTCAGTATAACCCAGCCTACTCAACACCACTTCACTATGAGCTTGTGGTTAAAAATAAAAAATAAAACCCACTCAAACCAGTAAAAAAAGGACATAAACCACGGAATAAGAATTGAGCACTTTTGTCTCTCTTTATACTGTATATTTTTTTATGATATATCAACAACCATTTAACAGCTGTACCAAATAATATTATTTCACATTATATTACTTGGCTATCCTAAACCAATCAAAACACTTAACAGTGATAAAATATCCATGCTAAAACATACATACATGTGAAAATGCTAACGGGCATGAAAGATGAATTATTGGCCAATAAATACCCGATTTAACAAAAAATAAGATTTCCAAATATGTGCATCATGTAAAAACTGCTAATTTCATATTAAAATTATTGAAAATATTTTGAACGCAATAAAAATATAGTTCTTGCAGAGATCTTGAAGTTAAAAAGACAGCCTCAATTTGAAGAGAATTTTAAAGTCCCGAAAGAATGTTCACATTAAACTCTGTCTGGCCAATATAGTTCCCTGGATTATAAAAAGTCTACTGTCCAGTCTGACTTCAAAGTCTACAATAACAAAAGTACATTTCTTATAAAATTACTAAACTTGATGCTGTGTTTAAACATCTCATCGGTGTGGTCCCTAGTTCTAACAGCATAAACCTAGATAAGCCCACTACAAGTTTCTGTCCCAAACCACTGGTATGAGATCCTTAAGCTATACACGGCAGCAAAAGGCTTTAATCACTGTATTCTCTCTCTCTCAGAATTTCTCTGTAGTGATATGTGCCTTATATGGACCTCCTAAATTTCTCATAAAACATGAAACACCACAAATAGCCTCTCTAGGGACCTAAACCTATATCCAATTATAAATCAAGACCTGTTGGCAGGTTAGGTATCTCTCACAAACGATAGCCAACTTTTGGGATACGCTCTCTCACCACTTCAAAAGTAGCTTCCTTACCCTTTTTAAAACTAACAAAGCACATGAACAGGCAACCGTAAATTAATTCAAACCAGGTCTAGCCCTCAGTCCCTTATGGGCAGGGAAGCAGATAAACTGCAGTGGCTGGGCTCTCAATGTTCTTCTAGATTTACTGCCTAGTATATACCTATGAACATGCCCATACATAAAACAATGCACACAAGTGTAAGAAAACAAGATACTACTTCATTCTGAATATTTTGTACATTTTAATCTGGTAAAAAAAGTGTTACAAAATACATCACATTCAAATGTTACTGAAATCAATAAAATTGTATTATTACAACTACCATATAACAGAAGTCATGAGGATAGCTCAGCTTAACCCACATCACTTCACTAGGTTAGAGCTCTCACTAAGTCACCAACCTGACAATA
Organism: Protopterus annectens; assembly: GCF_019279795.1. Taxonomy (NCBI): domain Eukaryota; kingdom Metazoa; phylum Chordata; order Ceratodontiformes; family Protopteridae; genus Protopterus; species Protopterus annectens. Next base: position 979,191,952 of record NC_056732.1, on the reverse strand, counting down.
TACTTGCAAATTTTTCATGTAAGTGAAATGCACACACATTTCTAACCACAGCTATCTCCAGGAATGCTGGTGTTGAGACAGAAAAGCACTGTTCTGTGTGTTAAGCACTGAAGATTCAAGCCTACTACAAAGCAATCCAACCTGTAGGCATACTTGCCAACACAAGATAATTAGAAACTTTCTATAGCAGAAGACAGAAATGACGTAATAATGTTTAAAACTTTCAAAAGGTGTCAGATGTGTTGCAAGACAATGCAACAACATCTCTCTATGCTTGGATGTTGTGTTGCACAACAATTATAACAATCCAAAAACTAAATGGGATAACAAATAGGCAATGATTGCTGTCATTAGGTACCATTTGAGGTTTCAAGTTGATCTAACCATCTGAGCTTCACAGGTCAGTCTCAAGTTCAGACTGCCAGGTAGGACCAGACTTGCCAACTTGTACTCCCAACTGTAGCGTGTTCAGTTATGTGACAAAGTTTGTTGTCTACAGGACAACCAGTAAAGATATAGGTTACAAAATATGGACACTCCAACCCCTAACCAAAAATTCTCTAAGCAGAAGCAACATATCCCATCTCTGATCCTGGCACCTGTACTTCTATTATCATTATAGGCTTACCTTACTATATTAGCCACAAGGACACCATCTGTCAGCTCAGAGGCAATATTTCACTCTTCGCTTATTGCTTTTCGGTCTGAATGTATGCAAAACACAAACATCTCAAGCCTACTAAACTACAATGTTTCTGCTGGTACACAATACTCTATTTACTATCCCTAAGATTTCCCCTGGCACAGTCCAGTTTCTACAGAACAAGTAAAAAAAAACGAGATTATAAAACAAATACAATTTGTTTCTAACAAAACATCACATTAGGTATGTAATTCACTTTACACCGCTGCTATGAAAATAACCAGCCAAACCAGTAACATCCACCAACACATGTAATCCATAATTAGTTATTAAACCAATTATGGCTAACACAAACACTAAACATGTATGTATAATAATAATAAAAAAAAAATCTTTGCTCATTCTTTTTAATCCCACTTTAATCCAGTCAGAACCACAGAGCTTCCAAAACCTACCGCAA
>NC_056732.1:979022623-979190349 GCF_019279795.1 Protopterus annectens | reverse complement strand
TTACTAGTCTGTAAGGTGGGGTAGGTACATATGGGCAATGATAAATCTGTAAGGTGGGGTAGGTACATATGGGCAATGATAAAAGTGGAGTAAAACTATCTTGAGCAGGAGAGAGGGCAGCTCAGAGAGGCAGAAAACAAGTACCTATGTTTTGTTCTGGCAAGTGGGAGTAAAGTGATTTCTTGATCAAAATTATCTGCCACCATGGTGGGTTCATATGCAAGTAATGGATTAGCTGCCCTTGCGAGCTGTTTTAAGCCTACCCATTTTCCCTTTTGGTGCTTGAATTAATCTATCCTGTTTGGCCTTTCCCGTGCATTGGTTGCTAATTATATATTACCCCTGATGAGAATAATTGGTATTGTACAGTATATAATTTGAGGAGACCCGTGCCTAAGATCAATCATTTAGGAGCTGCCTCTGTCCATTAGTAGTACAGAGAGCAGTCTTTGGGTAGATCCAAATTGCACTTGAATTTGGGTTGGGGTGAGCTTTGTTTCACATGGATGGGGAGTCTGTTCCAAAGTAGTGGTGTACTGTGTGAGGTATACCTGTGTCTCCAAACAGATCTGCTGATGTGGAAGTATTTCTGATGCCATTTGACTTGCTGGTGTGCAGTAAGTCCATCAGTATTGTGTCAGATGATGCTGTGTGTGCCAGAACAGGTCACCTCTTAGTAGTCTGTAGGATACCAAGTATAGTAACAGGACTTTGTCTGTCCACGTAGGATGTATTGTTTAGGCCTTGCATCCTTTTAGTGGAGTGTGTCTCTGGGTGTTGTATGTCTGGACAGATTTATGCCAGTAGAGGGCATTACAGTCAATGACAACATAATAATGGCTGAGTAAAGGGGGACTGTGACATCTTTAGATCTAGATGCAATCAGTTTATTTATAAGCTGTACAATGTAGAAGGACTTTGACAGTGGACGCATCTTGGTTGGAATTTGTCAATGTCCGCATAAGTTACCAAATTCCAAATGAGTGGGCCAACACTTAGTGGTGTATTGTCAACGTAGTTCCATGGGGTGGATGATTCATTTTATTTAGTTTCAGTCAATGATTCTGGCATCATTTATTTGTTTGAGGCAAACCTTCCTGCAGATGCCCAAGTTATTTTGGGGATTCAATGACTGCTTCTAGCCAGCAGTCCTCTACAAACTTAGTTGGACAGAGCCCTTTGGTATTTGCTTTTTTTTTCAGAGTAGATGCTAAATGGGAGCAGTCCCAGTTCCAAACCCTTGAAGTTCACTGGTGTCTGATCATTTTGTGGAGCTTCCCCTGAGCTAGTTGACAATCCAGCGGGTGATATAGGGGTTCATTCCCAGTTTATGTAGCTTTTAGTAGGTTCATAGCAGATGTGTCCCATCTTTGTGGAAAAAATCCTATACCATATCACTGCATAAAGGCGTCACATCTACAGAGTTTAGTAACTACAGATCAGTAGCGATTCTCTTCCCCCTCTCCAAAATATTAGAGAAGTGCATCCATATGCAGCTAATGTAATACCTAACCTCAAATATCCTGTTGTCACAACATGGTTGTAAGCCCCAGCCCAGCACCATTACTGCTCTGCTACATTTTACCAATATAATAAACAGACATAGAAACAATGGGATGCTTGTGTCCACCATGTTCTTAGACTTGTCAGATGCATTTGATACTGTCTCACACCGGCAGCTACTTGTTCAGCTCTCATCAATAAGACTTTCACAGTACTCCTTGTTGTGGTTCTTTAGTTGTTTATCTGGAAGACAAGCCATTAAATGACAACAAACCTACGGTGTCCCTCAGGGCTCTATCCTGGGTCCTCTTCTGTTTATTTATTAGTGATCCTCCACATCTCCACTCACAGTGCTAGTTTAGTTGATTATGCAGATGACTCAAAATTAATATGTACAGCCTCAACAATAAATAAATTCCAAGACATTACCCAAAAATCTTTTTCCTGTATAAAAGCTGGCTTAAAGAATCGAACCTCCCACTCAACCCCAAGAAAACTAAGTTGATGCTTTTCACCTTAAAAAGTTGCAAGCTTGTACCATAAAGACAGCAAATAGTACTGTAATTGAAACTGTAACTCACAGTAAATGTTTATAAGCATTGTAGTAGTAGATGACAGTCTCAAATATGACCACCATATACTGCACACCATTAAATCTACACTTCAGAAATTGGGTTCCCCTAATAGGATCAGTGGATTCCTTAGAGATACTGCAAACAAAACTCTAGCCACCGCCATCTTGCTACCAACCCTGTTAAGTATGCCACTCCTATCCTAACAAACCTAAACAATACCCAAAGAAAATTGTCTTGGCTTAAAGCAATTAAACTGGCTTGAAATGCACAACTGTGTAACATATTCACAACTGACTATAGCACACACTCATTCATCATCCAGAAAAATGCCCTGCAGTACAAAACTTATTGCTACCATACTGTTCAGCAAAGGACCTTCGTTCTAGGAGCAAATTCTTATTACTTACAAATAATCTTGCAGGAGACTGGTTTTACTCCCAATTTGTTGCTAAACTTGGAAGAAGTATTCCCATGCAAATAAAACTCTCCAACAAACTTGGTAGTTTTAAACCACTGTTTAAACAATGTCTTAAACAATCCTGGTCCTGTACATGCTCATCACAGGGTTAAAACTTTTTCACAGTACAATACTATCCAAATACTCTTCTTAAACTTAATATTCTCAATTTTTTACTGAAATGATAAAATAATTTGTGTACATAACTGCTGCCTGTGCAGTCTGTTCTTTCTCTTTACCTTTCACCTCTGTAAAATCGTAAAATGTATTACTATTTCGTGTATAATTGTAAATAAAAATGCATCTACTGTGTTTGAGTGGAACTTGGTATAATGCACTATAAGCTAATGGAGCTCTTCTCCATGTGCCTCTGCTGAAAATGGGTATTGTCCAGTCTGTCTTTCTGGTAAAGAAAGACAAAAAAAAAATTGTGACACTTGATTATTACGGGAAATCCATATTCAATCATAGGTAGGCTAACATTTTATGTCTGTGTGAGCTTTTGTAGTAAGAAGATGAAAGTTCTTAAAGAGCCCACGTTGAAACAGTTTTTTGTTTGGGATTCAACATCTTTATGAAAAGAGCTACTGGTCAAAAAGGCCTAAATATCTTTGTTCAGACACAGGAACATTGTGTAGGAGATTAAATTTTTGGGGAGTGCTGAATTTTATTTTTTTGAGCCAGTTTCAGATGGCTATGAAGTCAGCCTGAAGTTTTGTGGCAGGAAATAGATATCCCCTTTTAAGGAGAACAGTATCATCAGCATAGGAGACAGTTGGTATGAAGGAAATTCCAGGGAAAATCATTCAAAAAGTGTAAAGTTCACTCCACACATAGCCTTGAACACCTTTGAAGTAAGAACCCAAAATATTGTTGATATTCTAAGTAGAGTGGTTAGGGAGGTATTTTTTAAACTGCTATTGGACTTTTTCCGAAAACCTGTCTGCTTGTGAAGTAGGAGGATATAATCAGTGGTATCTAAGGCGTTGCTTAGAGCAAGAAAAATACCAGTAATTTTGTCTTGCTCCATGTTGGAGTAAATCGGATCATTAAGGGAAAATATGGTCGTGGTTATGCGGTGGTGGTGCTGCGGTAGCGTTGTCGCCTCACAGTAAGATGTCCTGTTCGATTCTCAGCTAGAGCGTCTTGTGTGGAGACCTGCGTGAATGGGCGTACCTTCGTTGAAGGTTGTGCGTCAGGGCCGGCAACTCTGCATGTAAAAATCTACTGCCAATCATTAGCGGACCGGAGTTCTGCTGTGGCGACCCCTAACCGGGAAAAGCTGAAAGACAACAACAACATGGTCGTGGTTATGCTGTAGTTGGGATGGAAGCCATATGTCTCTGAGAATGTCATATTTGGTGATGTCCAGTATTTGATGTGGGGATACTGAAACTGAGGCGAGAGAGGTCAGAGACTGTGTTGAAGTCTTTGGCTGCATAGGGATAGACTTTAGGAAGTGGAAACATATTTAAAGCAGTGGAGCAGAAGACCAGTAGTGAGGGTTAGATTAAAGAAGACATGAGGTTTGCAGATAAATTTGCTACCATGTCTAAGAATATCAGGGTGACTGATCGAGAATAAAGGTTTATAGAAGCAGCCAGTCTCTTCTAGCAGCTTCTCAGTTTCAGATTTTGCAATTTATTTTGAAATGAAAAGAAGAGGTATTATAAGTACATGTGTTGTAGATGCAGGAAGGGGGTAGAGTGAGGCAGTTGATTTAATATGGGGGAGTGAGAAATGGGTTACTATCTTTTATTTTTATGAGCAGGGAGATAATGGGTGTGATTAGAATTGGAATTGGGGAAGACTGAGAAGGTAGTACAGACAAAGGGCATTCCAGAACTTTTTAGGATGATTTAGGTTTCTCATTTGAAGTTTCCTGCAGTACATTAGTAGCTAACCTGGTCATTGGTCACTTTTGAATTTTAAAATAAGTAAAATATTTGTCAGAGTTTGAAGGACTGATTTTCTGTTCAGTCCAGGATTTGTCCTTGAGTTTAATAAGTTGCCCAGTACTGTTACTGACCATGTAATTGGGAGGGCCACATTTTCTAACTTTTTTATCGGGGAGATTCTTGAATGGGAGAATGTCCTAGAAAGTGAAGAGAGCAGTGATAGGATCAGTATAGGAATAGAGAAGGTCCCACTTGATTTTGGTAAGTTCAGGGATGAGGTAGTCTGTGGAGTTATCTGATATAGTCTGTGGAGTTATCGGATATAATTCTGGTCTGAATGACTTGGAAAAACCTTTTGGTTTAGGGGATCTTGAAATAAACTAGGCAATGGTCACAGAAGTTACCTGTACATGACTTAACTTTTTTGTGCGTTAGTGAGTCGTATTTAAACTGGATGAATTTTCCATTCCACTTAAGTTTAACATGGTAGTGCACTGATCTCAATGGCCCATTGCAGACACAACCTGGGTGAATCGGGTTACATAAAAAAATGGATGAAACTTGTATTTATGGATACAGGACTATGATATAAAACATGTATAACATTTAGTTCAAGAAGAAATGTACAAAGTCAAAACATGGATAGAAAATGAAATTATGCTTAACAGAGCTTTCTGAATAAGATGTAGTTATGACAGAGAAGTTATGCTACAAGGCTAGCAGCATATCATTATATAGGGAGACGTGAAGTCATTAGAAGAGTGAGAATAGTTGCAGGAAAGTGTGCTATGGGGAAAAGATACAGAAATCGAGAGACATGCAGACGGACGAGGAGTAGAAAGGAGAAAAGTGTGACAGATGCAAAGAGAAGAGGGAGGTAAGATGAATAAGAGACAGTAAGTGAGGGGGTGACAAGATGAGATATGGAAAGAGTTAATGGGGATAAAAGGGTAGGAGAGAAATGCAGGGTTCATGTAACCTAACCTGTGTGAGTGCATCTGCACTGTGTGTGAAGATGTGTTGTTCCTTGAGCTGTTTGAAGTCTGAGTATATTTGGACTTCCCTGAGAGTGGAATGGAAACCCGTAGCTTGGGTGATAGGATGGAGGATGTCTGATCAGTACAATGAAATTTTCTTTTTGGAGTTAGTAGGATGGGTTGAGATTGAGGGAGAACTCTTAAGATTATATGTTTGGGGGTTCGTGAAAGTTCTGAGTGAGAGGAGAAGATGCCTCAGGGGAAAGGGCTTTGTGAATAGTGATCCTAGTAAAAGGTTGGTGCTTAAACGTACTAGGAGCTATTTAGGGTTGGTGAGAGTTGGGCAGTGTTCATTAATAGGAGTTGGTAATTAATAACAGATTTTATTGGAGATGGTTTGTAAGGTGGTGGCTTTATTAAGGTTAATAAACAAGCTTGATAGTAGGAATGGTACTAATACAGAGAAGTACATCCAAAAATGTTGCTGTTACTAGGGGTAAAGGTCCGGACCCACTTCAAGCCTTACATGTAAAGATTAGTATACTTGTTCAGTAAGCAGGTCTGCTGTAGTCTTTCTGATGACCTATATTAGTTGCATCACACCTAAGAAATGGACTGAAGTAGAAGTAAAGAAACTAAAGATATATTTTTCATTCTTTGTAGAATGTGGATTTACCTATTAGCTGACTTGAGTATGACTCTGTAGCTTGGTCCATTTATGTGTTTGCTGAACAGCTGTGCAGTACCTAAGTAATGCTTAAGTAGCATTCTGGTCTGGCCATGAAAATTGGATCCCTTAAGTATCTATGATTTTAAGAGGAGTAGATAAGGTTAACAGATAAACACAATTTTGTGTATGCATATGATGAGGAGTAGATAAGGTTAACTGATAAACACAATTTTGTGTATGCATATGATGTACGGAAAAATGTTTCACAGACATTCTGTACCGTCCCACATTAAACATTTGGAGCTGTGTGGGCATCATTCTAAGAGTGAAGTATACATTGTGCACTAAAACAAAATTAACCTAGATAAAGGTTTCACAGGCATCATATAAACAGTAAATCCAAATTTTATATACCACACTAGAACTATATATAGCAAATGGGGATGGTAGGTGGGTATGGCTGCTGCAGCAGTGCATAATTTGCACATCTACTGTTATGGGTAAGGACAACTTGCACATCTGTACTATTTTCATTATTCTCACTGCTGCAGTAGTCTCTGTGTAGAGTAGCATACGTTATCCAACCTGGGAGGAGGAACTGTAAGGGTCCTAGAGCCCCTGGAGAATTGTCCTAATAAAGCTTCCTTTATACTGGAAAAGGAATGTAGTGCTTTATAAATGTGAGTCCAGGATCACGTTGCTATCTATAGAATGATTAGTCAACCCCTCTTCAATATGCTATTGCATCTTAACACTGCATGGAATGGTGCTGCCTTGGTGAGAGTAAAAAAGAAATAGTACAGGACAGCCACTTATAAATAGTCCATTTAGACACAGATATACCTTTCTTGGTTCCAGAATAGGAAGTAAATAGTTGGTTAGCTTTCCTGAAGGACTTGATTCTGTCAAGGAAGTGTCCTATTTGTCTGTGGATTTCCAGTCTGAGTAATTATTTCCCTTGTTTTTAGGATCTGGATAAACTAGGAGATTAGTGGCCTGATTTTAATGTGAACTCTGAAACAACCTTTGGCACAAATGAGGAGTTTGTGCATAGTGACCCTATTCCTATTGCATACCAGATAAGGTTCTCCCAGTCTGAATTCCTGCAACTCTGATATTTTTCTTGCAGATCTCGGAGCAATAAGAGGACCAGTTTTCCAACTGATGAGGCTCATATCAACAAAACGGGCAGGTTCAAATGGTGACAGGCAATTTTTCCAGCACAAAATTTAGCGCCCAAGAAGAAGAAACCTGTTTGAAGAAGGTTTGACGTGTGAAACTTCTCCTATAAACTGTTTCACTGTACACAGAGGGGAGGGGGTCTCAATGGGCTGACCTGCCAAAATGACCTCAAGACAAACTTCTATAGAGGAATATTAGAAGGCAGGGAATACTAACACTCAAATATTTCAGCACCAGTTATACAAAATCCCTAATGGCCTCCTGGTTATTGGCTAGGTACCAACTAGAAAATCTGTTCCACTAGCCAATGTAAGGTTTTCTTGTAGCAGGCTTTCTTGACTCCTTGAGTACCTGCTGCACCTTCTCAAGAAAAAGGTGCCAAAAAGGTATCAAAATTAAATCATCCTGGCAGTCAGTTGAAGTTGTTTTATGTTTGGGTTTATCAAGATCCTCCAGTGTTGTATGAGTAGATCAGTCTGTGAGGAAGTTTCTGGTAATTGCCCCTTGTCTGTTCCACAACAAGGGAGCATCCATTTTGCCTGGGCCAGAAGGAAGTCACCATGTTGATTTTTGGAGAGGGTTTCTGAATCATCAGAATTGCCCTGGAAATCATTGGAAAAAGGTGGGACTGCATCTAGGAGCATCTTTGACTATGGGAATGATGGAGCATCTGTTCTCCAGGCCTACCTGCAAGGAGTCCTGGGACAGAATTTGCTTAACGGTCTGTCTTTGTTTGGTTAGGGCCAAAGTCCTGAAGATTTTTTCATTCTGGCTGCTTGTGTAGTTCTTTCAAAAGCTTTTGAGGAAGGCAAACAGATCTATCCGAGGTGTTCTCCACATAAGTTCCTGGAACATCTGTTTCAGCTTCCACACATGAGGATCTGTCCCGGACCTGCTCAGCTTGTCTACTGCTGTCTTTTGCTCGGACTGAAAGATACCTGGAAAGTTAAAGAATGCTGAATAGTTAACTTCCAAGCTGTCATTGCCAGCTAGCATAGACTGTATGACGTGGTGCCCCCTATATATGTACCATATCACTGTGATGTTGTTTGTAATGAAGTGTAGAGAGCATGGGTCTTGTAGACACTTTTGACATGACTCGGACATTTTTTGATTGTGCTTTGGTCTCTCTAAACTGCCCAACAGCCCTTGTACTTCTAGCCCTTTGACGTTGCTTCCCCAAGCAAAATTTGAGGAATTTGTCAATACAGATTGTGTTTGAGTAGGTGAAGAAAAGGGATCATCTAGATTCTGAGCCATCTGATCTCTCCACAGTGCAGTTCTGACTTTGTAAAGCTGGAGATAAGGAATGTTAAAATTCCAGTGGATGATGATGATTGGTTGACAGTTTGAGGTAGCACCAAGTCTTTCTGATGTAGTCTTTTATAGATTCCTAGATTATTACTAAGCTAACTGCCCTTATGGGCTATTTTAAGCCTGGTCAGTGATCCATGTGAGAATCAAACCTTGCACCTTGCTTCTGTAATGTAAACACCTTGACCATTATGCCTACCTCCCACAAATGTTGTTACCATCATGCATTTCACTGCCAAGTCTTGAACCCAGGACCCTATGCACTACAGTCAGATCAACATACCACTATGCCAAATTAGCTGTCTAGCAAAGGGAATCATGAAAATCATAGAAGCCATAAGGCCTAGTGTTCTGAGAAATTCTCAGTAGCCAGAGACTAACAAATGACATTCAGAAAGATTTCCAGATCCACCTCCATCTTCTCTTGAAGGAAATACTTTTGCTTAAGGGTCTTATCAAACAACCTAGAAACCTGTGTGACAAAGTAAAGGAGGATTTTTGCACCTTTATGTAGAATTCCAGATGGTTTATGTGAGATAATCTTTGGTTTAATGACTTGAGTTCTCTGCGAAAAGACTGCACAAATAATCAAGTTGCTTAAATAAGGAAAAAATGTGCATCCCCTGCAATCTGCAGTGTTGCGGTACTGGGGTTATAAACATAAACCCTCTTCGTAGATCTTTATGCAGCTAATGGCCACTGGGGGACTAAACAAGCCTTGTAAACCTTTGTGGGCATTCCAGTTTTTGCAAGCATTTGATTAGATACATACCAAAGGGGGCATTGTATTCAATGATAGTACCATTCTACGTAGTCCTTATCAAATCTATGTTTCTTCTGACCTGGATGCCTCTTAGTTGGGTGGCTTAGAATGATTTTCTTATTTGTTTTGGCCACATGTTGTCAAAGGCCAAATTGCTGTCTACATATGCTCCCAGATCACTTACTACTGGATCGAGACCTGGGGGTGTTTTATCTTTGGAATAATTAAATTGAGTTGACAGTTACCCAAAGGCCCTTATGCTGTGTTTTTCGGTATTGATTTTTAGGCCATTGCTTTGCCACTGGTCATTTGTCCGTGTTAAACCATCCGGAAAGATGTTGGTGTCTTGGGAGGAATCTATAATACCTCACAATCTACAGTCATCTGCAAACTTAGTGAGTCGTGGACTTTGAATGTTAGCCTTGACTTTTGAGAAGTAGATGCCAAATGGGAACAGGCCTAGCATGGAGCCCTAGGGTGCACAGCTGGTGACCAGTCTCTTGGTGGACGTGGTCTCGCCGATTCTGACTTCTTGGGTCCTATCTGTGAGCCAGCTGGCAGCCCAGCCAAGTTACATAGGAGCTTGTCAACAGTGCCTGAGTGGGTTATTGTTTCACATACCTTAACTAGGTCAAGATATGTAGTATGCACTGTTTTACCCTCATCCTTTGCCTTGGTGACCCTCTCAAAGAAGTCACAAGGTTAAGTAGGCATAACTTTTCCTTAAAGACAAATTGGGGTGGACCCAGTGTCTGTAAGTTGTCTATGTTCTTGTTTCAGTTCCATGGCTTTGCATATTTGGTTTAATACTGATGAATTTCTAGTTCTTTGGGTTGGTCGATGGTCCACCCTTGTGGAGGTGAATGACTATTGTGGTCCTCCATTCACTTTGAATGTAGCATGTTTTGAGGCTGTAGTTAGTGCTTCAGGTGGTTCTGAAAGATCACGTTTTAGAATATTCGGGAGACAGCCAGGGATGTTGTCAGGCCTCGTGGAGGTGCTGTTCTTGGCTTTAGCTAGTGCTGCCAGCACTTCCTCCCTGCTAATAGTTAGGGGTAGTATGTTGGAAGGGATTTCACCTGGTGACGCTGGGTGAGAGTGGGGGCAGGGGGTTCAGCCAGTAGATTTGCTAGGTCACCCTGATTTGTAGAAGATAGTATCATTCAAGCAGTTTAGCACACTGCTCTGTGCTACGTTTGCCCCATTCATAGCTTTAGAAGGCCTTGGGATTGTCCTTGGCCTGCAGGGCTTGACCTTATAGTTGGCCTTGTTGGACTTGGACCTCGTAGTTTCTGTTTTAGTTGTATAAAAGAACATCTGTCTTTAAGGGAGTTGCTCTTCCTGATTTATTTTGTTGTATACCATGTTTAGGTGAGGATTCCTCCCATTGGGGTTTGTTTTGGGTTTATATCTAGTAAGTAAAGCAGCCACTTCACATGTTTTGTATAGGTACTCTTTGAATAATTCTTCATAGGTAGCTGTAGCAGCGGGGTTAGGAGGAGACTTCAAACTATCACTTAATCAGATGGAGTTTGCCTTGGAATAGTTTCTATTATTGATTTATCTAGGTTTTCTGGGTTGATTTTTACTTCAGAGGAGACTACTTTGTGATCCAAACTCACTAGTGAGGATGTGACTTGGGGTTGGGTTCTCACTTGTTGATGAGTAACATATCTATTATGTGTGAACCTCTGGTGGTTGGAGGATCCAGTATGATGATCCTCTGGTAGTTTGAGATCCATGTGTAAGTCATCATAGGTGAGGTCCTCAGTCTGTCCTGTTGGTGTAAATTTATGAAAGACCATGTAGCCTTGCACTGTTGGATTATGTTCTACTGCTTTAAATCAAGTCTTGGTCATTGCACAGATGTCTGCCTTCACCAGAGTTAGATGGGCTTTTGAAGGGTGTGGAGTTTTTTTGCTAAGGTGTTACTTCTCAATGCTAGGTGCCTAAGGTTGCTTAGAGAACGTTTCACTATGTTGGTAGTTTTGTCTTTTGGCATTGCCTAAAAAAGACTTTAAGGGGGTTGGATAAAGTTTTAGCCAATATCTGGAAGCCTAGGGAGGTGGGTGCAGCCCATTCCTGACAAAGCAACATGGTCTGTTGTATTCTCATGCTGATTGATCTTGGATCCCCCTGGTCTGACACTAGAAACTAAACCAATTTTTAAAACCCATCCATTATATGTTCATACTGTGGTATCATCCTTGGTGAAAGTAGAATACTGCTCAGTGCAAGGCTCATACCCATCTGTGATGCACTTTCTAAGAGCTCATTATGTCTCTTCATATAACCAGTGAGGTAGTTCTTGGTCCATTTTCACCACATGGACTATAATAGAATCATGTTGGTACCTGTGGCCCAGTGACGTGAGTGCGTGCATGATATTGTGGATCTTGGCTCCAGATATGCAGCTAACCATTCTGTTCTTGTCTAACCTGGAGAGTGGGGTATCTATATGTTGCACAGTGGAGTCCCCAGTGATGAGTATTAGCTAAAGCATATGTTTATGGGCTTTGCTGTTGGGGGGACCATTGGCTGCAGACTTGTATAAGATTTTTTTTGTGTATATTTTGGTGATTGCTGAGAAGCAATGTTGCCGTTGGGTGTCTTTGGAAGTCTTTGAAATTTGGGAGGGTTTCTTTAAAGCACTTTAGCATAAGACGGTCTGTGTGTATGTGTGTGTGGTATGTGTGAGAAGGAAGTATTGTTGGCATTCCTGACAACCTCATTTTATGTTTATTTATTTTTTTGTCTCCAGGGAAATTCTGTATTTACATTTCTCGCATACTGTTTAATGATTAACTGCCCGAGAACATGCTACATTGCCTTAGGATGACCAGCTCTACCAAGCTGGCTACAGAAATATTTGGAAATTGCATATCCATGTTGTCTGGTCCTGTAATAGGGTGGGCGGTTTAGGATTAAGGATTGGGTTTATTTTAACAGGGGTCTTCTATGGTAGCTTCTGGTGTTAAGGACTATGTTATGTAGTGCTAGGATGTGGTGGTGCTATTCCATGTGCTAGCTAGCTAGCTGCTTTAAGCTTAATTCTGCTTGATGCCAGGTTTTGGACCCAATACAAACTTTATAGGGAAATTTTAGTCAAATAATTTGTTACTATACAGGGCACCTGGAGTGCCTCCCAACTCTGAAATACTAGGTAAACCTGTTCTGTTATAAGAAAGATGATCCTGGAATTTCTTGATTTAAAAGCATGGCAGAAGTGGCTCTCGAGTGCCCTTGTGCAAGGCTCTCTGTTAGCTTTTCTAGTTCTGTTTGCCTATAAACAGAGAAATGATGATTTCTGCCACAGATTCAAATAAATGCTTTATAATTTACAAATAACTAGTGATCACTGTATAAAGCAGGCAGAGGCACCCAAAGTACACGTTCTGCAAATAATGAAAATGTTCTTATCTTCCCTTGGATGGCTCTGGATATAGTTTTCTGTAAGGGGTACAGGGGAGAGGCCAAAGGGGAATTCATAGAATTGGTAATGTGGCCCAGAAGGGTGGCCACAGTGGTGCAGCAGTTAGCGTTGCCACCTCACAGCAAGAGGTTCTCCGGTTCGATTCTTGGCTGGGGTGCCTTCTATGCGGAGTCTGCATGTCCTCCCTGTGGTCATGTGGGTTTTCTCCAGGTGCTCCGGTTTCCTCCCACATACCAAAGACAAGCAGTAGGTGGATTGGACACTCTAAATTGGCCCTAGGTGTGAGTGTGCCTTCTGTGGAAGGTTTGTGTGCCGGGCTGGCAACCTGACACCGTAAAACTCCACTGCCAATCATGAGTGGACAGATGATCTGCTGTGGTGACCCTTAACTGGGAAAAGCCGAAAGAAGAAGAAAATAATGTGGCCTAGACACACTATATCTTAGAAATTTCTTGAGATTGCTTGCTATTGGAATGTGATAGTAATCATCTTTGAGGTCTAAGGTTGCCACAACACACTGAGGTAAAAACTGAGGTAAAAACTATTTTTTTTTTTGTTTTACCTTTTCACTCATTGTTTACAACACACTGAGGTGAAACAATTAACAGTCTGAATTTTAGAAGTCCCACAGAAATACTGAGAAAAGATTGAAGTAATACCTATCTCCAAGAGTGCTCGTTCGTTGGAACCAGAAACATTGAGGAGTAAGTCTTTTTGCCTTTTTATTCTGCAGAAACATCCTGCATGATACCTGCTTCTAACTTGTTTGGGTACTTGGGGAATCAACATGGTTTGTTTTAGGAAGGTAGGGAAGGATTTTCTATCCATTGCCAACTGTAATCCTCATGGATCACTTTTAAAACCCATTTATTTGAGAGAGCTCCTTGCCATAAAGGAGTGTTGAGAACCAGATTTTGAGACTTCTGGAGGCTAGTACCCAACCTCTTTTTGGAGAAGGACCTTGTTTTCTGGGATCGTTATATTGACCCCTCCTCATATGCCTTTGGGTGCCTCTGTCTGCAGGTTGCAATGTCTGCTTGTTTTGTTTGTTGAATGGGGTAGAGGATTTAGAAGGAAAGGACTGGGAGACATGAAAAATCCTAGAAACTCCATGCATTATCTCTCTTCCCATTGTTTGAGGACTTGCATAATAAGAGGGCTTAAGTAAAACCTCCTTTTTAAGGGGGGAGTTTAGAAGTTTTCAGGTAATTTTAATCAGAAATTTTGATGTACATATCCAACCAAATCTTCATAAGACTGTAGCCAAAGCAGAAGCCCTGGAAATAGTATCCGTGCAGTCATACACACATTTTAAGGTGTGATTAGCCACTTTGGACTGGTTATATTTACTTTGATTCAAATAAGTCTTGCCTTCAGGAGATTAGAAAGCAGAAAATTCTTTAACTTTTAGCCCATTTCAGCATAAACTTCCACATATAGCCTTGATAAAAGAGTATTCTAATGGCTAGAATAGAAGAAAAGTCTCTTGCCTAGTCTGTCTAGAAGTTCATCCCATTTATCCCCTAGAACTGGGTTAGGGTGAGGAGGAGCCTGTTACCATCAGGAGAAGGAGCGATGGCTGCAGGATCCACTCTGAGATGAG
Organism: Protopterus annectens; assembly: GCF_019279795.1. Taxonomy (NCBI): domain Eukaryota; kingdom Metazoa; phylum Chordata; order Ceratodontiformes; family Protopteridae; genus Protopterus; species Protopterus annectens. Next base: position 979,175,974 of record NC_056732.1, on the reverse strand, counting down.
GGAAAAGACCTTTATTACTTTCAGTGACTTTTTTAATACAGTCTTTCGGACTGATGGCTGGGAAACAGAAGAATTATAGGCAGCATTGAAAGTATCCTCCCAGGCTGGCAGAATAAGTAATGGGTGCAGTATGAGGGTCTTCTTGGTCTAATAAATTATAGAATCCACTCTCTTCGGGTGGAACATCCACCTGTTCCTGTGAAAACAGTTTAGTCTAGAGAGGGTCTCTGAGAAGGAAAAAGCCTCTCTGTACATTTTCAGGTTCGCTATCCAAAGAGTCCTGTGCGATGGAACCCTCAAGATCTCTGTCAACAGAATCCTCTGATACAGCATCCTCATCTAGAGTGGAAGAATAAGGCACTGGGTACCCAATGTTGACCATCTGCAAAACTGCTGTCCAAGGTAAGTGCATTATTTTTACAAATGGATATCATTTCTCTTTTATCACAATAATTAACCATCAACCTTTTTTTTCCTCTTCCCCTGGGAAAATCCTAAGAGAAAAAACAATCTGACGAAGGCACATCATCCCAAGCAAGAGGTCTCTCTTCCTGGCTTACCCCAACGAAACCCTCCAGGAGCATCTCCCATGCCCACGTTGGACACTGAAACAGTGGAAGATGTCATATGTTCGATCTCCTATTACATAGTAGCCAGTAAAGGTACATCATAGGGATTCAAAGAAACCAATAAGTTGTCTGAGGAACCAGTAATGGCAATGGGCAAAGCTAGCCATCTGCTGAGGCATTGACTTGAACCCTTGCTGAAGGTAAAGGTTTGTGCTTTAATTGATTTTTCTTTTTAGGTACATTGGTAGAAGGACTGGCATGCTCTAGCCAAGGAAGAAGCCTGATTGCCAGTAAGCTTCACTGGCGAGAATGTATAGTAAGGCAAGCTGTCACTTTTTGCACACAAACCATACACAAGACATTCAGAAAGCCCCAAATCCCCCAAAGCAGAGAAGTGGATAAGCAGCTCCCAAAAAATCCCGTTTGCAATGGAGAGATCTTCTCTGAGGTGAATTGCTAAATAGTGTGTCCTGTAAGTTGTCACTAAAACAGTAACACAACACAAAGGTTCTGTCCCTAAATACACTTCATCATTACAATAAAACCTAATTAATAAGACAAGCTCTAAAACCTGAGAGCTATGCCTAAAACTTAAATAGTGGTCCTTCAATGAGTAACTTCTGACATTACTGAAAAGCAAGTGTTTTTAAAACCAAGTAAAAATGCACATAAGTGTGGAAGGGTTCCCCAAAAGGGATTTATCTGTCAAAAAGGAAGCCTTTGAACATTTGCTGCTCTTGAGAAGCCTCAGAGCTGTATTTGCATGTGGTGGCAAGAACGTTCTGAATTTTTAATCACACTGGCTGCTTATATAGTTCTTCCAAAAAGGCTTGGCCTATAGGCAGCCAGAGTGGCAGTATAGTAGGAGGGAGTGGAAGCTTTTGGTGGCTGTCCAGTTGCTCTCTCCTTCACAGGGCACACTCTAGGCTACAGCAGCAGTGAGCTTGATAAATATGCTGTATACGGTTTCATTCTGTTTAAACAGTCTTAAATGTTTGGATTTGGTGATTTAGTTATGACTGTAGAAATGTTTTGCTGGATCAATGAAGCAGACTTTTTTACTTTTTTTTTTTACTTGTTAATTTAATATTTATCAGTTGTGTGCAAGGGTGAGACCTAACATATGTATCATTATCAAGATTTGATTCAATGTGATAATTCAGGTTTCACTAACTTCTTGGTTCCTGTAATGAAGTCCTGGGAAGTCTAGCTTTTACACGTGAGCTTTTATAATGTGATTTTGACCTTGGGGAGGTTTTAAGACAAATTGCTTAGCTGGAGATTGCCAGTTAAATGAGAATCTGTAACTCTCCAACCATAGTCAGGGTTTCACTTTTTTAATACTTTCACAATTAATTCAGTTTCCAATTCCTATACCCTATTCAAGATTCCAGGGAAGTTTGCTAGTTCTTGCATGTAGCATGCATAAGGAGGAGAGTCCTCCCTGAAGGTCTTATGGGAGGCACACGCACACTGCTTGCACATTGTGTGGTAATTTTAATGTGTCACCTGTTGGTATGTTGGGTTGGGGGGGGGGGCTGCAGTAACCAGCAAATTTCCATATTGACACAGGGAAGACATCAAACTTTGCACAGAAGACACCTCCGTCGCTGAACGTTCAAAAAGGAAACTGGTCAGTGGTGTTAAAGCCACCTGTCACACCAACATTCTAATCTGTTTTACTTGCTTTCTTGTTAAGTCTGCTAATACTACATTTTGATGTATATTACCCATGCTGTATTTTTATATGTTATGTATAGACAGCAGCAGATTTTGCTTAAATGTAATAACATCCATAAACTTATATTAGGTATGGAATATGCTACCTCACTGTCAAGGTAAGAACTGTTTATTTTGCTTTTTTTATAAACTTGAGTATCCCATGAGGTTCAATTATTGTATCTTTTTTTTTTTTTTTTTATCTAAATTTTCATCTGCAAACTAACTTTCTCTTTCCCTAATCACCCTGTCTTACTTATTGACGTTAAGTTGTATGACGATTTAATATTTAGAGAAATGTTTTGCTAGTTTATAAAGAAATTAATGGTACGTTTATACAATATAAACAGGAATTGCAATATGAAGCGAGAGAAAAGCAGGCTTGTGGTATTATTTTTATTTATTTATTTTTATTTATCATTTTGTTGACCGGGAAAGTCCGACTAGGTTCCACAGAGCCTGTTTTCAGCGGAGGCCCGGGGAGAAATGCTCCAGATGCATGTCTTTTTGGAATGTGGGAGGAAACCCACGCGAACACAGGGAGAACATGCAAACTCCACACAGAAGGCACCCCAGCCGAGAATCGAACCGGAGAACCTCTTGCTGTGAGGTGACAATGTTAACCACTGCACCACTGTGCCGGTATATTTAGAGAGAGAGCCAAGGGAGAGAAATTAATAGCATTAAGGAAGTGAATGAAGAAGGGAGAGTAAGGTGATGGAAGGTATGAACCGGTACTTGTTTACATTTAGGGATATAGTTAATCTTCTTGAAGGGCAGAGCCAAGTTTTGGTGAGGAAGTCTTTCAGAATGGTAGGGTGGGAGGTAGGGTATTGGCCTGATGGATACAGGTAAGGATTTCTAGGCCTTAGCAACATTGTACAAGTATAGACGACCAGCATATTTGATAGATTAGTGGACAGAGCAGTTTTTGGCCATTGGATTATAATGACTGACTGGGAATGTAGTTGTGTAAAATGTCACTTCTCATAGCAAATTATTAGGGATGATAATCTTACATTCGACCTGCATCTACAGAATTGCATACCAAGCTCATCAAAAACTAGGGATGCTTTAACTTTCTCACTGATGCAGCTAAAGCTACACATCCACTAATCTCCTCTCCACACTTCTTTATGGTGCTCCCATACTTACTAAAGCTCAGGCATCACAAAAATCAAACTTGAACAATGCTATAATAAAGTTGCTAAATTTGCAAAAATATCCCTCTTGAGTCCACCACTGTATAGCATTAAAAAGCCTAAATTGGTTAGAACTATCTTAACTAACACATGCACAACTTCTTGCCACCTATAAAACTTTCCAGAATCCATGTGTTTGTCCAGAAGTAAAAAACATTCTGCACAGCCAGTCAGTAATTACAATCCAGTGACCAAACACTTCTATCTGTCCACAAACCCATCAAATCTGATGGACATTGTTTATAATCATACCATGTTTATAATCATACCATGTTGCAAAGGCTTGAAACTCTTCTCTGTCCATTAGGTCAGTATCCCTCCCATCTTTCAAAACTATTCAGAAAGACTTCCTAGCCACAAGCTGACTCTGTTCTTGCTCAACACAAGGATAAATTATATTCATAAATGTAAACAAATGTCTATTCATACCTTACATCTCCTTGCTCTCCTTTCTTCACTCCCTTCCTTACTTCTATCAATTTTTCTCACCTGGGCTTCTCTCTAAATGTACCATAAGCCTGCTTTTCTGCCACTTCGGTTTGCAATTCCTGTTTGTGTTACACTAGCTTACCTTTATTTCTCTAACCCAACTATTAAATCATTATTGTCTAACTTGCATCTGTTCTTAACCAATGTTCTCTTACAGCAAAACATTTTAAGAGCAATAATTTTGCAGTCCTTGAAAATACAAAAAAAAAAATTTAAATAATTATATAAAATTATGTATTACACTGTGTTGTTAGATGACACATTACCTGATTTTGCATGAACTGCCTATCTCATTCTGCTGTTTTACAGAAGTAGATTTTTTTTTTATCAGTAGACAAGTTGGACTGCATAGCTAAGCGAATATGTTGAGCTACAGCAGTGAACACACTGGGTAGGAATGTTACTCTCTCTTATATGTAACATCTGACTGTCAGAACAGATAATACCCTTGCTTATTTCACTCTTGTCTTTTCTAGGTGTTTTACATCTTGACAAGGAGCCAGTCTTTAATGGCTCCTGTATAGAGTCATCAAGAGTCTTGTGGTGTATGCTGGGCAGGGGCTACTGTGATTGGATCTGTTCCACTGTCCACAAATAAATGAGCAAAGATCTGTGAAGGCTGCCAGGGGTAAATTGCTTTGAGTCACACCACTGGTACCAACAAGATATTTGAAGAGAAATATGAGGGAAAGCATCTGGATATGGACATTTTCACAATACAAAAAATAAGAAAGGGGGGGGGAGTAAAAAACATGATTAGTAATAGAGAAGTTAAAGAAATAAAAACTGAAATTATGGATTACCTGTGAAGTGAAGGATTTAGTGTAGAAAATCCAACTCTGGTAAACGGAGTCCCCAAATAAAGGAGAAACCAGTGCAATGAGAAGCATCTGATCACTTGCCACATAATGATACTCCTGGAGCCTTCAGTAGGAAGGCAGTATAAAAGTTCAGCTGGAGTTGCATAGCAAGGGAAAAAGCAGGAAATGGTGGCAACTGTGACTGTGGAGTAATAAACCAGTGAGTTTCTGTATAAAAGAACAATGGGTGACAACAGATGCAACTGAATAGATGATGTCATAGGACAATGTTCAGGGACTTTTTGTAGAATGTCTGCAGGAAATGGAGAACAAAGAATGTGCTCTAAGATTAGAACATTATTTAAGGGGAGAGTTGCTTGATTTAATAGAGATGGATAGACACAATAAGATCAATGAAACAAATGGATTACAGAAAGTCAACAAGACCCCAAATGTTAGTCTGATATTACAAATTGTGAAGACTGGTAGAGATGGGTAAAGGCTGCCAGCCTAGCCAGAGAGAATTTTATAGATAATTCTGTCATTTGTAAATGTGAATGTTGAAATACAGGCTTGTTTTTTTAAATGAAAGAATATGCTGTGAAATGTTGAACTTTAAACAATGTAGCAACATTACCGTCTGCTTTAAAGAAAGCTAAGTCAGTCTTGACTGTCTTTGATGTTTACAATTCAGCTCTGGCAAGGCTAGATGAAGGCTTTCTGCCTGTTGTTTTTAAGGCTAAAGTTAATGACCAGAATTTGCAGAATCAGGACTGCAATAGCAATTTAAACAGAGAAGCAGAAGGCATTAAGCATTTTGTCTTGATCATCCAACCCACAGCACTGTCTTGCTCATATGTAAGTTAAGACTTTTTCTTTTAGAAATGGCTAGGAACTAGAAAGATTAGGCTAGGTGTATTTCTGTGATGTCAGAACTATACTACTGATTTATTTGAAGTATTTCTGTATAATCTCTGAACTCTTGGCTAGCACTGTGTATTAGAAAGTATTGTCTTGTAGTTTTTAATTATTTATTAAATATTTTAAAACCTTTTAATTGTGGTTGTTTTGTTTAGAGATAAGTTAAGCTCTAAGAGTACATTGCATGTATATAAGGATCCTGTACCAAGTCCCTCTTATAAGCTTTAGTCATACTACCAATTGGATAGTAATATTGCACAGTAATAAGTGGACACCCTTTTAAGGGCCTTTGAGTAGCTGATAATTACTAGTGGGTGGTGGCAGGGTACTACCGTATAGCCTGGGGAAAAGGGAGAACAGCTGGAGAAACTGTGCTAGCCTTCCCCAGGAGTGTCTGTGTGATTGTATAAACTTCTCAAAGTGTGTGTGTGTGTGTGTGTGTGTGTGTGTGTGTGTGTGTGTGTGTGTGTGTCAGCTACTTGGGCAGGGACACGAAGCACTGGTTGGACATAGAGGATGCTAGAGGTTTTAGCTAGCCCACTAAGCTGAGATCTGGACCCTATAGCTGTGCCAGTGGCGAGTCTTATTGGGGACCTGGAGAGCAAGGGAGCGACCAGTCCCGGACTGGCTGTGATCTGTGTGCTCTTAAGGGAAATTGCACTTTACTGTGTGTATTTGTTATCCTTTCCTCATATATGAGACACCCTCTCTGGTGTTAGTGATGAGGATTGAGGCTCCTTGATTGCTGGGCCAGGGCACGGGCGTCACACAAGTGAACATAGTAATCAAGGCTATTATCAAAAATTCATATGTTATAACCGTAGTAAATAGGATATATTACTGTGCAACTAAATTAATAACATATAATGTCTTGCATAAAACACGGCAGTAAGGGAAAGCACTGAACAGAGAAAATATAAAGCAATTAAGACAAGGAGTTTCACTATTAGAATAATATAGAAGAGGGAGTAGATCAACAAAAATACTTGGAGAGCTAGATGTGATAAAAGCATAGCACGGTATCCCAGTATCAGAATAGACCAATTGTTGCAAATAGTAAACTACTGCATCAGAACAGGCAGAAAAACTTAGAAGATTTGCAGATAAATATAAAGGAAAGGTACAAAATAAGAACTTTATTGTTCCAAAACAGTTTTATAGAGAATTAGGGAGCAAAGCAAAAGGAGTAGAAACAACCAAAAGAGAAGAGGGGGGAAAACAGCAAAAATAGACACATTTTGGTGAAATATTAATGAATACCCTGTGGAAGATAACAAAGATACTGAATGTCTCAAATGTACTGGATATGAAATGGGATGAAGTAACAGCCAGAGAAACAAACAAAACTAAGAAAAGCTCTTGGATGAAAAACCCTATGCCCAGATGCGGTACCTTACTTTTGGCTAAAAGTATTAACAACTTTACACAAAGATTAAGCCCCAAGTAAGAACTACTTGTATGTGCATATCAGACAGCAACCTGATTTAATAGGGAAAAATGTTGACATAATTTGGACATTCTATGACCACTCCCAGTTTGCAGTCATCAGCAAACTTTGCCACAGACCTTTAGTTTTTAGTTGTACTTTGGAGAAATGGGCTCCAAGTGGAGGTGCTAGGACTGATCCCTGTGGAACACCACTGGTTACAATTCTGCTGTTGGAGGTGAATTCCCCTATTTTTGACTGTGTTCTATCAATGAGCCACTTAGTGACCCATCTAATGATATAAGGGTTGGTACCTAGCTGGGTGAGTTTGTCAAGGATGCCTGAGTTGGGGGATAGTGTCAAAAGCCTTGGCTAAGTCTAGATAGGCTGTATGCACAGATTTCCCATTGTCCAGGGCCTTGGTGACTATCTTGAAGTCCACCAGGTTTAAATGGGATGATCTCCCTTTGACAAATCCAGACTGAGTATGGTCAAGTGTTTGGAGATTACTTATATCTTTGTTGATAAGGTCCAGGAAGATGCATTCCATGGCCTTGCACTGACCTCAGGAACTATAGACCTATTAGCCTGACTAGCCTTATCTGCAAGTACCACCTTTTGTGCAAGAGAGTATCGGTGGCCATTTTCCATTTACCTGGGAAGAAGCTGGTACATAGACTATGACTGAAAAAGAGTACCCAGTTGTGTTAATTCTTGTTGGAGCCCATGTAGGACGCAGCCTGGGATGTTATCACATCCCATAGATGCTGTGTTTTTGGTATTAGAGGGCATTTACAACCTGCTCATTAGAGATACAAGGTAGGGAACAGATGGTATGGATATTATGGTGTATGTGTGGCTGGGACAGTCCACAGGCTCAGTATATGTGATTTTATTAATTACCAGTTCAGCACAAATCTGGCCCTTTGCTTTTAGGTTACAGATGTAACTAAAGAATGCCTTATGGTTGTCCTTAGTTGAGGAAGCTAATTTGGATTTGTTTTCTTTGAAAATTCCCAAGACTTATTTGCTTATTTAAGCTGAGGAGGGAGTGTTTCCAGTTTAGGGCTCCCTCCTTGTTACTCTTAGACAGCAATTTCTTCCTCTTATTGTAAAGCTTGTTAATGGCAGTTGTCCACCAGGCAGGTTTGCTCTTCCTTGATGAGCTTATTTTGGTCCTATCAGGTATGGCCAAGTCAATGCAGTTATATAGGTATCTATATAATGCACTGGAGTAGAACTCTGCATAGTCACCAGTTCCATCTCAGGGGGGAGGTGCAGTGAAGCTATTTATACCTTCCTATAAGAGGTTATCGACTGCTTTTGGAGAAGTTTTTTTGTTTAGTTGCTGCTGGGGGGGGGATCAGGTGCGATAGTTACTTCAAATGAGACTTGAGTTTTTGTCAGATCTCACCAGGGAAGACCTCACAGTGGAGGTTTATACAGTGATCCCCCATGTTGGTAAGCACCACATCTAGGATGTTGGCACCCCTTTTGGGGTGTCAACCAAGCTGGTCCAGGGCATTGGAGTTAAAAGTCTAGGAACCTTTGGGCAAGTGAGTTTGAGCACAAGTAATTTGCCCAGTCAATGGACTAGTAGTTGAAATTGCCCAAAACCATGGTGTTTGGCTATATCTTGATAGACTCAAGTAGATCCAAATAGGCAGAGTGGTTGTCCTGATTTATGGAGGTGGTCCTGTAGCTGGCAATGACTTGAATACCAACAATTAGTTGCACCTGAAGTATCTCCAGGGAATCATACTGTTTACGCAGTCTGGAGGTATATTTATCTTTAATGAATATTGATGCACCGCCTCCTTTAGTTTACATGCTTTCAGTTTGTGGTCTGAAAGTGTGGAAGGTGTAACCCAGTATTGTTGGGATGCTCTCCATGGCCTTGACTCGGTCTCCATGACTGCACAAATGCCTCCGTCTTCCAAGGTGAGGACTGCTTCCAGTGAGATGATTGGCCCCAAAAAGTATTGGATCAGTTGGACAGGAAAAATGGAAAATTCTTCACGCTTATCAAAAGCTATGTAAAAATCGGTGTGTATTAAGATCATATATTTCTTCTTCTTCTGAAGGAGGTATGGGCCTCCTCAAAATTGATTACATGCAATCATGGGACTGAGTACATGTCTACTGACTTCAGATCCAAGCATAGTAAAGTTTTTAAGTCTAAGATAACTTCCCTGCTTAGATTAGCAGAAGCATAAGATACACCCTCCATTTATCAATTACATTGGTGGCAAGCAGGAATGAAAATCAAACCCATAGTATACAAAAATCAGGCAGCAACTTAATGTGCCAGAAGATGAAAGAATACAAGAAGGGTCAGAAGAGAAGACGAGAAATGTAGAAAGGCATAGATATAGTTGCAAGTTCAGAAAACACCTGAAACAACCTCATGTTGATTAGGATCTACTGTAGGAATTGTTAAGGAGAGGTAAATTTTAATCCAAAAAATGAAAGGTTAATATTGGCAGCCCAGGGATAGTGGACTATGAACACATTGGTTTACAAAGTCCACTGAACATGTGGGAGAAACAGACAAATGTAGGTTCTGTAAAACGGACAGTTGCACATCTTATTGCGTGGTGTGGTACACCTAATTGTAGATGGCTTGTATACTAAAAGACATAATGTGGCAAGACCTGCATTGGGGATTGTGAAAGCATTACAGTATTGAAGTAGTTGAGAAGCATTGGAAATATGAACCACAAAACACTATAGAGAATGATGTTTATATCACATGAGATCACCCATTACAAGCAATTCAAAAAACAGATGCTAGAAAACCAGATATAGTAGTCCACGGAAAGAAGACAAAAGTAGCATTGATCTTTACACCCAGTGATTAGTGTCTTCAATACAGTGGTAGGATACCCAGACAGTTCCAGGAGTAGAATTTACAGTTGTATTTAAATGTTACCGATACATGTAATTCCATATGAATTGCAGAGTCAGTTTTGGGCACATTGCAGATGCTGCAGAGAGCACTTTTGGCCATCATCAAAGATTGAAACTGTATTCATTTCGCAAACATTAGTTATTTTGACTTGAGAGTGGGGTCCATTCTCACCATACTGTTAGAAATCCAAAACACTTGGGAGAAAATAAACTGAAGGTAAGGTCTAAGGATATGTACTGGCAAGCATAAATGGCCACTAGGCCCAGTTGTCTGGTATATTCTATGATTCTGTAAAACTATAAAAATGCACACGACTATGAATTGCTCTACAGCTCGCTAAGTGCAGCTTGATATCAAGAACATATAGGAAATGTGCACTGCTACACTGGGTATGGGCCTACCACATTAATACTCAGGAAGTGGGCTTCACATTGAATACCCTAGTGAGTAGAGTCTTCTGTCTGACTCCCCAGATTCCTTTCTCACCACTGTCTCTAGGGTTCAGTGCCCCCCCCCCCCCACACACACACACACAACTGACCAGGGAATGCCTGGTAATATTTTTTAAAACAGCTTTCTGTCCTGGCACAAGGTAGTAAATTGCTGCCATCATTTCAGATTACCTGATTGCAGAACTTCCAGCTACTGTTCTACTCTTGCTAATAAGCCCAATAATTGTAAACGCAAATACATTTATGTAGCAGCGCACTCTGGCTTATTAGAGATGGATGTCAGTAACTTGTTACCATTCTCTTTTCAATTAATAAATATGTAAATAGATGATCAGCCATGAGCCTTTAACAGTAAATAAATACAAATTCCTTATTTAAAAAGAATGAGTAAAGCAGTAACTTGTTACCATTCTCTTTTCAATTAATAAATATGTAAATAGATGATCAGCCATGAGCCTTTAACAGTAAATAAATACAAATTCCTTATTTAAAAAGAATGAGTAAAGCAGTGCAATCAGCAGATAAATATCCAAAGAAATAAACTTTGACAAAAAAATTGAAAATAATCACTTTGGACTGCCTTTAAGAAGATACCTTAAAAAGTTCTCACCACCGTTTATATGTACTTATTGGTGCATACCTCACAAATCATGGGCCAAAAATGACAACACTGCTGCAAATTTGTGTCTACTCACCCACTCGTCAAGACTAGCCCTAAAGGCAAACAAAGTAGTATTTTGTTTGACCTGTAGTGGTAACTTATTCCATAGACTGGGAATATGTTGCAATAGGAATTTGTCCCTAGAGCGAGCCTTGTTTGTTGGTGTAAATTTAGATCACTTGTATGGGTGTTTGTAGGGTCACTGATTTTTGTTAATAAATTGAAGGTTATATAGTATTGGGTCTTTCATGGCTCAAAAGTGAGACACTGGTCTCCTTGTACCAGCCAGTAGGCTACTTTAGTATAAGGAGAGTTGAGCTAATATATCAGGGTGTAGTTAAAGGATTTAAGGCTTTCATTTATTTTGTTTAATATTTGGGACCTTTTCAGTTGAGTGGTATTCTTTGATTTTTACATAAAAATGAAAATACTGTTTTCAGTGATTGGCCCGATAAGGGTAGGATACAGTGGTAAGGTTACTTTTTTGGATCTTGAAGGTTTTCACTTGGAAATTAGCTGAGCGAGATAAAGATTTCCTTATTACGGTGGAAACATGAGATGGAATGAGAGAGTGTTCATACAAGTACACAGGACTCTCATGACCATATCTGTTTGAAGAGTAGTACCACTTGTAATGTATGAGGTGGAAACAGCTTTTTTTTGCTGAACACTGCTATACTGCATTTTTTGCATTGAGCTTGAGGCCATTTCCAGTACACCTGGAGTGTGCTTATTCCAACTGTTTTTGTAGCAGTTTAGCTGTCTACAAGTAAACCTTCTCATACCTATTTCTTATTAGAGTTGCTAAACTGAATTTCTAGACTGTGACAGGCAGGCATGTAAGTGGAGAAAACAAACCCATAGGTCTTTATTTACAAGTTCCAGGGTCATTTTCTTCTTTGACTCTGTTCATCAGCTATGTGGCTTATCCCTCTCCAATACAGAAACCACAGGTGCACTTAAGCAGTATTTCATATTTATCTGCCATTGAGTTTTTTTTTTTTTTTTCATGCTCTTGGCTAGCTATTTCCTGACGGAATATTTTAATTGTGCTTTTACCGGCCTAAGAATAGTCAAGCTGTTGTAATCCTTTTCTTTTTTATGTATGTTTCAGACTTTAGATCTGTGTTAATATGCATGTCCATAGGTAGCTACTAGGCATGCAGTCCAAGAGACCAGTAAGGAGGCTAGCCCAAACTTCCTTTACCTCAAAGCACTGTGTCTGGTTAAGTAAATTGCTTATTGTTGCACAGCAGACAAATTTTTATTTTTTATTTTACATTTGTTGACTGGGCTAGTCTAACTGGATATATGTCCATTTTCAGTAGAGGCCCGGGGAGAGAAGCTCCACTACAGCATTATATAAATTGTAAACAAAAATAGTATGCAAGAATACATATTAAAAAAAAAAAAAAAATTAGACATAGAGACCAATAAACGTGAATATACATGTTTATAACAGGATTAATATGTGAAAAGCTTAGGCAATATTAGAGAGTAAAGACACAAACTTAATATAAAAAGCCAAGACAGGGTGTGTTTCTTTTTTCTTTTTTCTTTCAAGGGATGCATATTTTGTGCATGTGAAGATGGTGGATTGAGGAGGAAAAATTAGTCCGGATTAGTACATTGGCAAAGCCATTGTAAAGATAGGTAGATTCTTAGTTGCTTTTTGAAAAGTGGTGTAGATTCAAGGGATGTTAGTTTGTTAGGAAGCTTGTTCCAAGAATTACCAATGGTATTATTAAAAAGACCGTCTCCAGATTTGTTGTTAGATTTAAGGGTGGCAACTAGTGACTTATTTGCTGAGCGTAGGGTTGTTAGATTTTTATAAGGGCTAATAAGGGTAGAAAGTATGGGTGTATTTGTAGGATGATACAGGGTCTTATGGGTAATAGTTGTTGGAGAAGAAGTTGGTTTTGCAGTTCCAGCGATCCTAATTTTTTCAGATTTTGGCAATGGTGCATACGGAATGGCAAACCAGTTGCAAATCTGGCAATGTTATTATAGGAGGTGGCCAGTTTGTTTAGGTTATTTTTGGATAGGTTAGTATAGATAGGTGAGGCATATAGAAGAGTGGAAATTAGGTGTGTTTGGGAGATTGTAGTCCTGGCAGAGGGAGTAAGGAAGGTTTTTAGCCTATAAAGGGAACCAAGTTTTCTATTAAGTGATTTAATAGTTAAGTTTATGTGTGGGTCAAAACTAAGATTATTATCGATTGTTACACCTAAAAGTTTAGTTGTGGGTATCGGGTACTGTTACAGTGCCATTATTTGATGCTACTAAGAAGTAGATAGGGGGAGACTTTTGGGTAGAGGTAAAAAAATGGTTTTCTTAGGGTTTAGGAGGAGACAGCGTTTGGAGAACCAGTGTTCTGCTAAGTTGAATACTTTTTGGGTGCTAGACTGTAGATCAGCCTGAGATGTTGCAGTACAGATTAATGTTGAGTCATCGGCATATTGTATGCAGGTAGTTTGAGGGAGAGATGAATTCAGTTCATTAATTAAATATAGAAAAGAGGAGGGGTCCAAGAATCGAACCTTGTGGGACTCCTGGGGAGATAGGGAGCTGAGTTGATAGGTTATTGTCCCAGAGGAGTGCTTGCTGTCTGTTTTCTAGATATGACTTAAACCATTTGATTGTTAGTGTCTACTGTAAGTGATTGAAGGGTGTCTAACATTAGGTGGTGATTCACCATATCGAAGGCTTTGGAGAGGTCTAAAAAGAGACCTGAGGAGAGCAAGTTGTTATTGTGTTTCTTATTAATACAGTCTAAAAAGGATAGTAGTGCGGTAGTGGTACTATGAAATGGTCTGAAGCCATGTTGGCAGTCAGCTAAGAGATTTAGTAGGAGATGATCAAGTAGTTGACGATGAATGCATCTTTCCATGATTTTAGCTAATGGAGAGAGTAGTGCTATGGGACAGAAACTGGAGAGTTCACTTGAGTAGCCTCCTTTGTGTAATGGGATAATATGTGAGACTTTCCAGAGTGATGGAATAGAACCTTCTGTAATAGTTCTATTTATTAAGATGGAGATAGGGTAAGCAAGTACACCAGCTGCCATTTGTAGAAATTCAACTGGGAGGTGGTCAGCAGGAGTAGTACAATGTTTTAGTTTGTGAAGTAGGGTGCGGGTGAGAGTTGGAACAGGCTACAGTTTTAAGGCTGGAGGTAAATTGGTTAGTGAGAATGTCTTGGAGATGCTAGTGGAAGATAGGGTATTTGCTAAGGACTGAGCTGTTTCAGAGAAAAATTTGTTAAAAGTATTGGCTATTTGGCTAGGAGTATTCAGAGTCAGATTGGAAGGGTAGGTGTTTTGGAGTGTCCTGGGTGGAGTAGGCTGTTTATACCTGTCTAGAATTTGTGTGGATTTGATGCTGGGCTTGCTGGAGTTTCTGGTAGTTTTTTTTATCTTGGAGTATTGATTTCTTTGTAGTATTTCTGAGCTGTCTAAAGGTTTCCTGATAGTTGGGTTTTTGGTATTTCTCCATTTGGACCAAATTCTATTTCTGTGAAACATTTTTTGTCTAGTTTCTTTTGTTAGCAAAGGTGCTGGTTTGTTCCTAGTCCTAACTGTGTGAGAGGGGGCATGGTGTTCTAGGATTTGTAGGAATTTAGTTTTGAAATAAGAGACTGCTTTGTCAAGAGGTAGGTATTTTAGAGGGGACCAATTGCATGCTTTAAGTTCTGCTTGGAAGCTAGCTGGTTTGATGGTTTTTTTTTTTTTTTTTTTGTGGGTAGTTCTAAAGGTTGCTTGGTTGGATATATATATTTTTTGTCTAGTTAGGAAGGTAAGGGAATGATCACTAATATCAGGGAGTATACCTGTTTTATAAGAGAGGGGATTGCAGTTTACTAGTATTCAGTCAAAGTTGGCTTGCTTATTGCTGGGTTTGTGTTCTAGTAGGGGAGGTGATAATTTGATTAAAGCCATAAAGGTTTATGTGGGTAGTTGGTTTGCCAGAGGTACAACAGTTCCAGTCTATCTTGAAGTCTCCAAAGAGTATAGTTACTTGTGGGAAGGAAGTTAATAGCCAACTAAGATATTCTCAAGAGTATTAATGTCATTACGTGGAGGGATATAGGTGCAAATTGTATTTAATGATTTATTGGTGTTAATCTGGAGTTTAGAGATTAACATTTCAGCATTACTGGGTGGGGGGTTTACATCTATTGATAATACCTGTAGTTTAGATTTATACAGTATAGCAACCCCACCACCTTTTTTATTAAGGCGGTCAAAACGTAGGGTGTTGTAACCTGGTGGGATTATATCATTATCCTTAGTAACAGGTTTGAGCCATGTTTCAGTTAGACATAGGATGTCAAAGGAGTGCAAGTCTAGGAGGGCATGTAGTTGGGTAATTTTTATTATTTAAGCTGCGTACATTGAGGTGGCCTATGAGAAGAGAGTTATGGGAATTAGTGAGAGTGTAGGAGGTGTTGGGATAGGATGAATTGGGATCAGAGATGGGGGTGTTTGGACCTGGGTTTGGTTGAATATCACCATGAAGTAGTAGATGCTGCAGAGGAGTATGAGAGTGTTTCAAGAGCTTACATAACAAGGGGATAGATTTTCTAGTCTGGTGATACTTTATATAGTAAAATCTATGAAATTGTGGAGGATGGTAGGCTGATGAGGATGTAATGTTACTCTTTATTTTTGGGGCTAGATTAATACATAGAGTAGTTTGCTTTAGGGGGTGATGAAATATAGAGATGGTTAGATATTCATAGGAAGTAAGGAAATATGATACAATTAGAGGGGTAAGGCTTAAGAAAAAGAGAAACTTGTTAGTGAGTCCTGGCCTAACTATAATGGCCATGGCTGGAGAGAATGATAGAATCTGGGGGGGGGGGGGGTTTGTTAATAGATAGGGTGGAGTTGTTGAGCAATAGATAGGTAGAGGGTGCACACATGTGAAAAATGGAGGTAATTGGAAAGGTGTTTAATGAGATGAAATGGGCTGATTGAGTGTAGGATGGGGTGTGGCTTGAGAAGTATAAGGTTGGATGTACTAGGGGTGGGTGGAATTTGGGGGTAGGGGAGCGGAGTGAGCCCGCAGGGCGAACAGAGCGGGTTTGAGCAATTGAAAGATGAGCTCACAAACAATCAGAGAAACCTTCAGAATACTACTGCACACTTAGTAGTTCCAGGTAGGAGGGGAGTGCTCATATAGTTAGTAACAGGGCTAGGGGACTGCAGTAAGGGTCTGGATAGTTTACAGATATAATGCCAGATAACTAAAAAGGATTCAGAGTGGTCAAGTTTTATTTCATAAAAAATGGGGGTCAGGAGTATTCGGAAGCCTATTGAAGCTTAGGTAAGGGTGCCACCTAGTGGCGAGATGGAAGAAATTATAGTTCAGCTGTTTGGGTAAAGCAGAGAACAGAGGACACAGCTGGTAGATCCAAGTCGAGGAGGGAGCAAAAATCCTATGGGATAGATAGGGGATATGGCTGCTGGGTACTAGACTCAGGTGGGAGATTTAGTACAAAATTATTGATTTACCAGAAATGGTTACTTTATTCTTCAGAGAGAATAGCAATTTAACTATACAGCTTAGGTGCTAGGTCAAACATACTTTCACAGATCCTTTAGATGGAGGGTAGTTTGAGTACAGGTCAGCAACTTCCTCAAGGATGTAGTTGAGATGTTTGACATTAGTTTTGGGGATCCTTGAAAGGCAGGCAGGTCAGAAGTCTTAACAACAGGATAAGAGGTTACAAGTGTGAGAAGAAGAAAACCCACTGGGCTGGGGTACTCAGCAGCCAGGAGGAGAGGTAGTTAAATGAAGGTGGAAAGTTTGAAACCCTGTACCCTTGACACAGGAAGCAACTCAATAGCTCAGAGTTTCACACATTCTCACATCTTCCATCTAGAGAAAAATCCACATTGCAGATTCAATCACGTTTTTAGTTTGCAAGCAGGTTTTATAAGACTTGAGTGAAACTTGCAGATCTGTTAGTCTGATTCAGAAAGCAGTGGCAGATTGATTTCCAAAGATCACAAGCCTCATCGTATTATCTTGAAAGTGGTATTAATGAAAGTTCTTGGAAAGAACTCCCACCAAATTCTCAATCTGTGGCATTTTACAGTGCAGGAATTGACTTTCCACAGCCTTAAGACTTAACACACTTTAAATTATGAAAAATGATTAGACTGTCATTAACTGGAGCTGTTCTTTGTTCTGCGTCTTTTGCCTAAGTATTTCTGTTGTAATTCAGGTTTAAAAACAAGAGAAGTATATTTAATGATTCTACTGCACTTTTTAAACAGTATTTAATCTAATTGCTGCTTTAGTTCTGCTTTTTACTGTTTGTGACCGCATCATTTTCTGCACTTGATATTAATTGTACTATTAGCCTAGGTAGCATTGTCTAGATTCAGATCTGCTGAATGTAGTCTGTTTTGATACACCTAAGCACTAAACCAGCCATTTTACATTAAGAAGTGCTCCCCTGAGGAGAAATTTATCCAGGGTACAGGGGAACTTCTTATAGTCTATGTGATCCTTTACAGCCACTGAGCTATCACCAACTCAGACAGATGGGACTTCAGTTTTAACATCCCATTCAAAGGACAGAAATACATCCAAGAGCAAATTCCATGCTTTGCATAAGCTGGAAGAATTTTGAAACAAAGTATTTTACAACTTGTGAGTCAATATGTGACGTTATCACCAAATAGGTAGTTACACTAATGTAGAGGGATAAAGCAATAGACACAAGAAGTGTGACCATCTGTCAGTGACATTTTCTGACAGCATGAGTCACACTTCTTGAATCTCGACACTTTCGTGTCTTTAGACATTCCTGTAAAGGAAAAAATCAAAATACAAAGAAAGAGTACTAAGGGAAGTTGGTAACTAGAAAAAACACACGGTCCACACAAGTTACCACACCCTAACAGCACACACACACTTTATAATATAAGAAAAGCTAAACGGACCTACAACTACCACAATTTCTATTGAAAAAAATTTTTCTACCTTAAAAAAAGGAAACCAGGATAAGCCTCTAACTGAAACGGTTTACCTTAAAGAGGAAAAAAGGGTGTGAGGGAAGGGGAAACTCTCTAAGAAGAAAAATTGAGTTTAAGGGGGATTAAACACTAACAAATACCTACAGATACTACAAATATGTACGAACACTAAATATATATCAATAAAGTGAAAAAATACGACCTGAGCCAGTAAACGCAACCTCGTAGCATTAGCGGCAAACGAGATCTGGGTATCTAGTGCCAGGCATCATGGGATATAGGGGGGCCTCGAGCCAGTAAGAAGCTCTCGAGCTTTTGAAGATGGCCGAGTCGGAGCCGAGGATCACCTCCGAACCCAACCAGCAAGAAAGAAGGTGAGAAGAAGACAACTAACATGAAACGTTATGGTAAGTACATAACTTCTTATTCTTCATTCTCCACCAGCCAAACAGCAGCAGTACAAAACTCATAATATATCCAGTAGTTGTCCCTAGCCAAGCATGTGTGTGTGTTAGCATCTGTAGGACTGTGGCCTGAAACATTGCATATCAGGAACAGGAAGAAAGCAAGCATTTCCCATTAGCAGCAGGTTTAAAATGAAAATACATTCTTCCCGCTATTTAATGCCTGAAAACAGAGGTATTCATTGGTGAAGAGATGGTGTGGAGAAGGTGGAGAGTGGCAGACAGAAGTATAATGATTTGAGTATCATACATGATGACACAGGTCTTGAGAGCCCATAAAAAGAATTACACATTCCCCAGATTAGCTTTGAGAAATTCTAGTAGTAGACCAATGAAGAATTAAGTTAATATTCATTATCATCCTCTCTTCTTGAGATTAGGCCATTTGAAATTGGATCCATAATAGATGGACACCACACCTTCTGTGCAGTCATCTGTAAAACTGTACAGTCATTTCTAGAACTGTGGTAGATCGATTCTATCTGAAAATTAAACTGTCCTATGGGAGCCATAGCTGTTATTGAGCTATGAATTCACTGCCATGTGGTTTGTATTTCTGCACTTGCAGGTATTCCTTTTCTGTTTAACTTTTTTCTCCACAGTTCTACAGTTAGTATGCATATGTAAGAGGATGACCCAAACAAAGAATACTTTTTTCTCAGGTTCATCAAATTGAAGCTTTGACTAGCTTGGTTCATCTTGTTGAAGCTTCATGGAATTGATACTTGATGAAATACACACACGTGTCTGGGTGTGTATATATGTAACATGTACACACACTTGCGCATGTATACCTGTTCATAGGTACTAGGCTATCGGCCCTAGGGCCTATACAAGCCTAGCCATAATGATTCCCTGACTATTGCTTCCCACAAATGTATGTGTATATGTGGGTCTACTTCATAACATTGAAATTTCATAACATTGAGACCAAAACAACTGAAACCCAAAACATTGAAAACTCAGAGCATTGAAAGTGTGCTTCATAACATTGAAAACTACATTGCATATGTAAATAACATCATCTCCACGTAAAACAACACTTTCTACTACATTTCTGCAGGGGGGCAAGCTCCCCTGCACCCCCCAGATCCCCTGTAAATTAAATATACCAATTCCAATATCACACTACAGTGGAAAAAAGTTAATTTTCTAACCTCACTGTATCATTAGGAAATTAACTTTTTCCCACTGTAGTGTGATCTTGGAGTTAGTATATTTAATTTACAGGGAGTGTGGAAGGTGCAAGAGTGCTTGCCCTCCTGCAGAAACATAGTAGAAAGTGTGTTTGTTAGGTGGTGGTGTAGGAGGTGATATTTACTTGTGCAATGTAGTTTTCAATGTTATGAATCAGACTTTGTGTTCTGAGTTTTCAAAATTTTGGTTTTCAGTGTTTTGAATTTTCAATGTTATCGTCTCAATGTTATGGAATTCAGCATTATGAAGTAGACCTCTGTGTGTGTGTGTGTGTGTGTGTGTGTGTGTGTGTGATATATATATGTATAATGTGTGTACATATGTGTGTGTACATATATAAGAATATATATATATATATATATATAATGTGCATGTGTGTGTGTAATATATATCTGCATGTGTAATTTATTTATATATATATATATATATATATATATATATATATATATATATATATATATATATATATATATATACACACACACACAAACACACTGGCTATAAAAAGTGTACACACCCCTGTTAAAATGCCAGGTTTTTGTGATATAAAAAATTTGACCACAATAAATCATTTCAAAACTTTTCCCACCTTTAATGTGACCTACAACTTGTACAGTTCAATTAAAAAACAAATCTGTCAGGGGGAAAATATAAAAAGTAAAAAGCGTACAATATGCTGGTTGCATAAGTGTGCACACTCAAACTAATACTTTGAAGCACCTTTTGATTTAGTTACAGCATTCAGTCTTCTTGAGTACACACCTGACATCAATTAGAGAGACTCTGATTAACCCCAAATAAAGTTCAGCTGTTCTAGTAGGATTTTCCTGACATTTACTCAGTTGCCTGCTACAGCAAAAGATATGGTTTGCAGAGAGCTGACAAAGCATCAAAGGGATCTCATAGCTGAAAGATATCGGTCAGGAGAAGGGTACAAAGAAATTTCCACAGCATTGGATATACCATGGAACACAGTGAAGACAGTCATCAAAAAGTGGAGAAAATATGGGACAACAGTGACGTTACAAAGAACTGGATGTCCCTCCAAAATTGATGGAAAGACCAGATGAAAACTGGTCAGGAGGCTGCCAAGAGATTTATGTCTGGACTATGGGGTAAGGTTGCAAGGCGGAAGAATTTTCTTACACACAAAAACATCCAGACCAGGCTAAAATTTGCAAAACAATGCATAGTCTCCCAAAAGCATGTGAAAAAATGTGCTGTCGTCTGATGAGACCAAGGTTAAACATTTTGGCCACAATTCCAAAAGGTACGTTTGGTGCAAAAACAATACTTCGCATCACCAATAGAGTGCCATCCCCGCGGTGAAGCATGATGGTGGCAGTATCATGCTTTCAGGTTGCTTTTCTTCAGCTGGAACTGGGGCTTATAGTCAAGGTGGAGGGAATTATGAACAGTTCCGAATACCAGTAACTTTTGGCCCAAAACCTTCAGGCATCTGCTAGAAAGATGAAGAATTTCACCTTTCAACACTACAATGACCCCAAGCATACGTCCAAATCAACAAAAAAATGGCTTCACCAGAAGAAAAGCCCAGACCTAAATCCAATAGAAAATCTGTGGGGTTACTAGAAGAGGGCTGTGCACAAGAGATGCCCTCTCAATCTGACAGATTTGGAGCACTTTTGCAAGGAAAAGTGGGCAAATATTGCCGAGTCAAGATGTGCCATGCTGATAGACTCCTACCCAAGAAGACTGAATGCTGTAATTAAAGCAAAAAGTTGCTTCAACAAAGTGTTAGTGTGAGTGTGCACACTTGTACAACCATCTTATTGTACATTTTTTTTATATTTTTTCCTCTTAACAGATTTTTTTTTTCAATTAAATTGTACAGGTTATAGGTCACATTAAAGGTGGAAAAAGTTTTGAAATTATTTATTGTGCTCTCATTTTTTGTATCACAAAAACTTGGCATTTTAACAAGGGTGTGTACACTTTTTATATCTACTGTAGTTGTGGGAAAGCCAAGAATAATACTGATACAGTTCGTCTTAGTATGAGAAGGAACAACCTCTGTGAAAAATCTGTCAACTTGCCAAAAAGATGGTTGCTGAAGACCTCTGACAGTTTTATTTATTTATTTTGAGAGCACACTTCTACAAAGATCACTGTATTCAGAAGCAATAAAAGGTGTGTTAAGCTTATGTACAGATTTATTTTCAGGCCCTGTGATATAGGGAAATATTGCCAGCCCACCTATCTGGAATTTTGAAAATAAGGCTGTCATATGTGAATACTGATATGATTTTTACAGAACTGTATGTTATGTACTGAGCTAAAATGTAACCACAGCATGCCCTGCTGACTTAGAACAGAAATGAATATAAACTATATACCTGTGCAAATGTATGTTTTAACAGTAGAAACACTAACATAAAATGGTTAACTTGCAAAACGTCTAGAAAATAAGTTGAAATTAAATTGATTTACGATTGTGCTATAAAAGTTCTCTGTGTGTAGCAGACACAATGTCTAGAGCTATAAGTTTTTGTATTGTCTTAAGAGAAATAATTACTAGACTTAAAATGTAAAGGTATTTTATTGTTTTACAACTTCCAAGATCTGCAAGCATCTGAGAGAGATGTATTTTTTCACACAGAGATGTTTAAATTCTGTTAGGATGTCATCCAAGCTAACCCAGCAGTAATCAATATTAATTTAAGAACTCTTTCAGGGAGAGACTGGGCATATTTTGTATTTTGTCTTGGACCTAGCAAGAACATCCACTCATCATCACCATCTGCACTTCCCTTGCTCTGTAAGTAAGTTTCTAGGGCATAGTAACTTATTTTTTAGGTGTAGTTAGGAATATAGTAAAGATTAGTTTAGATGTTTTCTGTATTTATTTGAGACTGTCCTGCAATAATGTTATAAATACTTCTGTGATTTTGAACTCTAAAGTAAGTGTATTGATTTACTGAGTATTGTCTTGTTCTTTTATTATTAGGTATATTTAAACCTATTTTCGTGGCTATTTGTGAGACATATTTAAGCTCTGAGAATACTTGCATATCTATTTGGTGGCACTGTACAGGCCACTCCAATAGCCTTGCTTGGTCAGACTACCATTTGGATTAATCAGAAATGTACCCATTTCAAGACTAAGGGAGTCCCTTGTTAAGATGAGTATACTCCTACAGGATACGTAGTAACTTTGCTGTACTGAAGGCTATACTTTTTTTTAGGAAGCAGTGAGCTAAAAGGATATACTGTGAGGACTGGGAAATAATGTTTAGATGTTGAAGCAACTAGAGTTTGTTTATTATGGAGATTTAGTTTTGTGTTAGAGTTATCCGTGTTGAAAGGTTATTAGTGGATGTATACTGGCATGTAGTGAAGTCTTTAAACTCAGATTTTTTCAAGATTTAGGGAAATTGGGAGGATGAATGGTGAGCCTAGTAGACATTGGATCAGATATTTACCTGTTAGCAGGGGTAGGAAAGATAGAACATTAAATTTGAGTGTGTTGACTTGCACCAATATTCAGGCTTGTACAAATAGTTAATTTTATAAACAGATTAGGTAAATGTTAAGTAGTAGATTTGGATGTCTGTGTTTTATTGTTACAAGAACTATATTGGTCAAGTACTATTGATTATATTGTATACATTCAAATGCCATGTTCTAACTCATTAAACCCTGCTTACTAATGCTTGCAGGTATTTGTGTAGGATTATCCTAGTTACACCAATGTGTGTCTAAAATTGCCTGTTTATATTTACATTAATAGTTACAAAACCTTGTCACATGCAAGTTACTGAAGGATTTCATTTTAAAGCTTATGTGATGAGATACTTCTCTCTTGAGCATCTAAAATATTAAATACTGAAATTATATATTTGTCATAATTTTCATAATTTCTTAACTATCTCAACAAGCAAGCAGTAAAGGTAGAACTTCTTAGTCTCCTATGTAAGCTCTCAGCTGAATGAAAAAAGTCTTGGTTGACAGCACATGCATAGCTTGAATGGTTCAACAGAAAATTTAATATTTATTGTTTATGTAAATAATCCAGTTTAAAAGACATAGAATCTAATGAACACAACCTCTGAAAAATATTTTTTTTTCTGCTGAAAATGTGACATTTCCTCAGTAACACTTTTTTATGGGGCTAGAGATATGAACATTTGTTTGAATTTCTAGGTTATGACATGATTTTGTCAAAAGTCTTAGTTTGTACTCTGACAGCCAGTTGCATGCTATCAGAGCTCCATTGGAAGGAATAAGATTATCCCTTTACACAAAGGTGGGACATCTACAGACAGTGGAAACTACAGACCTAGAAGTCTCACTAGTCTTGTATTCAAAGCCATGGAAAGAATCATCATGGGAATGATCAATAATGATATAGTAAACTTCAAAGACACTGGACCCAACCCAGTTTGGTTTCATCAATGTCAGGTCATGCCAACTCATCCTGGTGGACTTCTTTGAAGAGATCACAAAAGCAATGGATGAGGGCAAAATGGTTCACACTACCTACCTTGACTTGGCGACTGCATTTGACACAATATCCCACTCGGGTATTGTTAACAAACTCGAGGTTCGGTACAAACCTGTATGTCACTCAGTGGATAGCCAACTAGCTCACAGACTGGAACCAGGAAGGTAAATTGGGGAGTTCCCCTCTACAAAGAGAAGTCACAAGTAAAGTCCCTCAGGGGTCAGTCCTTAGGCCATTTCTTTTTGGCATTTACCTCTCTGAAGTCAAGGCCAATGTCAATGCTCTCTGGCTGACTAAATTTGTAGATTGCTGTCATGAATACCACACTGACCTAGATTATCTCCAGGAAGGGCTGATACAGACAGATAACTGGTGTCACAGCCATGGACTAAAACTAAATGTCAAGAAATGTGTAATAGTATCCTTTGGGAAGTCATCCACCCCTGGTAACTATCATATTGAAAACAAACCCCTTAGAGTTGACCCAGTAGTCGGGGACTTAGGGACACACAGACGGTAATCTAGCCTTTGGCCATTATTTGTCTATGGTAGTGAGGACATCATTCTGTGCTGCGCAACTTGTAAACAAAGGTATGGCATCTAGGTCCAAGGAACTAATTGTGCTACTTACTGTATTTGGCATTTATCAGATCTGTCAGAGTGCAATGCCCCCATTGCTATGTACCTAACCAGGCATAGCCAATAAATGGAACGTCCACAGAGGTTCCTCACTAAAAGAATACAGGGCATAAGTAAAATTCCCTATGCCGACCAGACCTCCTCAAGACCATATCCTGTATTCTGTCTCTTACAGGCTGTTGAGGGGAAATTGTCAGACCCAGCTCTGATGGACCGCCTGCATGTCACCAAAGCAAACGGCACAAGAATTACCTGTTCTAAAGACTTAAACCTTGCCTGTGATATAAATAGGACCTGGAGAAAAAGGTATGTATCCCAAAGACTACCCCATCTCGGGAACAGGCTCCCCATCCATGGGAAACATAGTTCCTGCCTAACCCAATTCAAGTGCAACTTGGAACATTGGATGTGGAACAGGAACTTCATCCCTGGTTTGGCATTTATATGTCTAATGGACGGGGCAACCTGTAAATGTTTCATGTCCCAAGCCCCTACTTATAAATGTTTCATCTCCCAAGACCCTACTTAAATTTACCAAGGGTGTGGTGGAAGGAGATACGGCCAGCACAGCTATCTGGAATTTTGTAAATTAATTGTCATTTGTGAATATCAACATGATTTATGTAAGATGTTTGTGTTACAAATATATTAAAACTGTATGTCGTGTATATCAAACTAGGTTTGTACAGCCGTGTGTTGAAAAGATATTTTATAAAGTGCATAAAATGTAACCACAGTGTGCCCTATTGGAATAGAACAGAAATGTATATGTACTGTTTAAAAGTATATATTTTAACAGTGGAAACTGGAACATAATAGGTTAACTTCAGTCCAGCAAAACTTCAGAAAAATAACTGAAATTAAATTACTTTATGGGTAGGCCATAAAAAGATGGTATCTTTCAGTTTCAGGGCAGCTAGAGACCTAATGTCTAAAATTAGGGAGCTTTCTGTATTTTTTATTTTAGTTTGAAGGTAATTACTAATCTTGAAAGCATGAAGAAATGCAATTGTTTTTTGACTTCCAGCATCTGCCAAAGATCTGAGGTATATATATTTTCACAGGTAAATGCTAAGTACTGCTAGCTTCCAGCAGTGGGGGGTTTCACCTGGAATAGTCAGAGACAAATTGTCATTCTGCAAGCTATCCCAGCAGTAATATTTGAGATATTAAGAACTCTGAGAGAAGACTGTGTTCTGCCTTTGACCTGTCAACATCAGCTAGAAGATCCATTCACCACATCTGCCTTGCTATGAATGTCAGTCCACTGAACAGTGCTATATTTCTGACTATATCTAAGAAAATTATAAAGTTTATTGTAGAGGTTTTTCTTTATTTGAGACTGTCCTGCAATGTTTTAAATATTTCCTGTGATTTTTGAACTCTGATGCCACTGTGAATATATGCTGAGTATTTTTTTAAATATATTTAAACTTTTCATTGTGGCTGATCTTTGTGAGACACATTTAAGTTTTGAGAGTACTTGCATGTTTATTTGGTGCCACTCCTAATAGTCTTGGTCAAACCATCATTTGTATTAATATTATACAGTATGATTGGGCACCCTTTGTTTAAAGGCCTTAAAGTAGCTGGTAAGAGTTGGCTGGTGGCAGTGATAACTACCTTTTATAGTCTCAAAAAAGTATCCTGCTACCCAAAGGTCCAAGCCAAGAAATTGTATAGTCTGTGCAAAAGGGGGCATAGCTAGTAAACCTGTGCCATCCTTTCCCAGGTGTGTGTTTGTGTGTAAATCAAACCTCAGAGTGTGTGTCCGCTACTTGGGCAAGGACATGAAGCACTGGTTGGGACAGAGGAGGTGCTGGAGATCTTAGCTTGGCTACTGAGCTGATATCTCTACTCTATAGCCATGCCAGTGGGGAGTCCTATTGGGGATCTGGAGAAAGAGAGAGAAACCAGCCCCAAACTGACTGTGGACTGTGTGTGCTCTTAAGGGAAATTGCACTTGATGCAGAGAGCTGCATCTGGAAATACTGTGTGTATACTTGTCATCCTCCCAGTGTACGTCCCCCACTGTTGCTAGTGGTGAGGATTGAGGCTCCTTGACTACTGGCCCAGTGGTGGGGCGTCATTTGGGATGCATGGCTAAGCTTAAAAATGTCCTTGTAGTTAGCCTAATAAACATCTATGAACCTATACTGCAAATGTATGAAAGGTTATATCAGCCATACAGATTTTCTTTTTTTAACTCTAATCTTTGTTGGAGTGTTTCAGTTGTTGATTGTGTTGACTATGATAGCATTTTTGTAAGATGATGATAAAGATGCTGATAAAATATACCTAATAGAGGTGAACATATATTTGCCATAGGAGAAAGATACTCCATACCTTGAAGGTCCACAGACAATGAGGATACTATTTTTGACAGAATTAAATCTTTCAGTTCTTCATATCAGTTATTGTGTAAGGGACAACCTGTGTCAAAACAGACCATTTCTAAATGGTTGTCTAATGCTGTTACCTTTTGTTATACTCATCATGACAAATCTGTTATGTGCAGGTCAAGGCTTACTCTGCAAGGACTTTGGCCTCTTCTGTGCCCTTTTTGAAAAGGGTTGAATTCTAGAAATATTCAAGAAGTTGCTACTTGGTTCTCTGTACATATTTATACATAGCACTATAAGCTGGATTCTTTCTCTAGGTCTCGGTCATGCTTTGCTAGGACCATTCTCAAGAGGCTGATGGAATCCTTTTATTTCAACCTCCCAAATATAGTTAGCAATGGTAATCTAACAGTATATCTAAAGCTACTGTAGCACTGATCAGTATGAATAACATAGTACAGGTGTGAAAGTTGAACTTACCACAACAGTACATGTTTGAATGATCACTGCTGCAGTAGCCACTCCTTCCCTCCATCCATCTTGTTTCTTTTGTGTTTTTTTTTATGCGAGGGTGTGAACGTGTTTTATATATATATATATATATATATATATATATATATATATATATATATATATATATATATATATATATATATATATATGTGTATACATATATATATATATATATATATAGATATATATATATATTTTACTAGCCTTGGCCTTTCAGGGCTGAGTCTCTGTCTGCTGCTAGGAAAGCTCTTAAGGGCATTGTGCCCAAACTTGTCATTTGGATAGCACAGGTCAATCTGGTTGACAGTGTGGGCATGTGGAAGGTGCCCTGAATCTTTGGACTCTAGTCAGCTGTTATATCCTTGGCAGGATATAACCCCATATAGCTAAGGCTACTGCAACCATGATCATTTGAACATCTGCTGTTATGGTAAGTTCAGCCTACACAACTGTACTTTTCCCAAACTTCATAGTGAATAACCTTGTACTGAACATTCCATAGACATTGTTTTGGAAATGTTGAAGTAAATGCCTACTAGACTTATAAACTATCATACTGTTTTGTGATGTATAACTGCTGGGCTTAAGAGGAATCTAATTTTGAAATTCTGTACTTCTAGTCTCCCACATTTGTATTCCAGAATAATGATTTAGATGTCTCAATTTTCTACCACTAGTGCAGATGCAGTGAGCTGTTATTTGGGAGGGGGGGTCTTTCAACAAGCTCTTCTATGCTATATAATTCATAGAAGAATAGATTATGATGGCAGATAAGGTCTCGGCCCTCATAGCCTGCCTGTTTCCAAGCATGCTGAATTTGTTGTGGCGTCTACTTAAGCTATTTTGCCACCCTCATAAGCATTGATTTGTATGTCCCATGAATTTTTTTAACATCTTCATTTAAATTATTACTTAACAGGTAGTATGCATGCAGTGTTACAAAAGAAAACAAACCATATTAACAATTTTTCATTTACATATTTTACATTATTTATTTTTTTTTTTGCAAGTCCTCTCATTTAGTCCGACATTATATAAATTGCTCAATTTCTGCCTCCTCTTAAACCTCACTCTTTCTCCACCTGAGCATTATTTTGCATGTGTTGTCCCCATGGATTCCATTATTGTTATGCAATTTATTCCTTCCCTTTTCTAAAGATCCTTTTTTCTCTTTTACAGTAGTTCAAATACATTTGGTTTATATTTATATTTTGTTTTTGTACCAATAACTTTTTGCCAACCAATAGAATGAAATGTAATATGGTCTTAATATGTCTAGACAATTCAGCTCCTGTGTCCCAGCTCAAAAAAAATCCTTTCATTAGTTACAGCTATTTGGTTTTCCCAATATTTCTGACAGAGTACTCTCTAGGGAATTTTTGAAATTGGCCACCTCATTACACTCCCAAAAAAAACAGTTACCTTTTTCTTCCCCATTACATATTCAACATGTGCTTATCTACCTGAGGGCAAGTTCTTTGAAGTCTGCTTGGGTGTAAAAATATGTATGCAAACACGCCCAAGCAAAAAAATCCTAAACCTTTGTTACTTGTTGCATACTTGAGCCATACATACGGCTTCTAGTCCAGACTCCACTATGACTCTTCTTGCATTTCAGTGTGCTTGATCTGAAGTAGTTACTTCATTTGTTCTGCAACCTGTGGGTCTCGGATCCGACCGGCAGCTTTCCAAGCTTCAAGATCCGAGCTCCTAGCTCCTCCCCTCTACCCACAATCCCCTGTCACCACCACACTACCTCAGATCGTTTTTGCCACGGCTTGAATGACAAGCATCTTGTGAAGAGCTCCTGAGCTTAGACAGGGAAGTGAATAATTTTCTTTCAAAAATTTTTCTAAAAACTTTAAAACTTAAAAAGGAGAGTATTGTGAGTGTTTCTCTGCCCTTTTTTGTTTTCGGGATTGCGTTTTCTTTTTTCAAACCCTTCCCCTAGGTGTTTGGGCGTGTGAGTGTGTGTGTCAGCAAAATGGCCGAAGGCCATAAAGCTTTTTTTTCAAAGTGCACTGGGTGTGGCCATAAGCTTTCCCCAGCTGATGGCCACACTCAGTGCGTTATATGCCTGGGGGTTGTCCATTTGTCTTCAGACTGCCAGGTTTGCGCAGCCTTCAACCCCCGGGCTGTGAGGGACAGAAGGAACAGGCTTATTCTGGCGGGATTGCTTCCCCCGGAGGAGGCCTCTTCCTCCTCTCCCTCCAAGGTGCAGGCTACCCAGGTAGCTTCGACACCCCTGATTCCCTCGACTCAGGCTGGGACTCAACCTCCCACTACTGCCTTGAGTATGAAGGAAGTTCAGTCTTCTCCTTCTAGGGAGCACAGGACCAAAGATGGGGAGAAGCACAGACACAAGAGGCGAGCCGAGCCTCATCCCTCGGCTCCGCCTTCAAAAACTGTTAAATCACCTCCGAGGGTGTCCGGACCTTCTCCTTCTCGGCTCCGATCTCCTTCCTTCTCACCGGAGCCGGAGGAGGAGCTCCTATCACCCTTGAGGTCGTCAAGGCGGCCCTCCAGACCCGCCTCTATGACCTCCTCTAGATCTACTAGGTCTCTCTCCGACGCCGACATGGATAGGATGATGCGTCGGTTTTTGCAGACCCAAATGCAGATGGGGGTGCTCCTGCCCCCCCTCCACAGGGGGGGAGTGCAGCTTCAATATTTGCTCCGATTTCTCCTTCAACCCGGATCTGGGTTTTGGAGTCTTCGGATCCAGGCCCTTTCGGAGCCGGGGTTTTGTCGGCGCCGGTGGCCCAAGCCTTCTCGATGCCGACCATACCCTCGAGTATCTCGGATCCGAGCTCTCGGGGCCGTGGGCTGGGCGTCGGATCCGTGGGAGCGGGTGCTTCTTCGGCACCGCCTATGTCGGAGAGCACCTCCCTTTCGGATACGATGGCTTCGGCTCTGACCCCGATCCCTACCTCGGAGCCGAGGAGACTGCTTTTGGGGCCGGAAGAGAGTAGTTCTCCCTCGGCGTTCGAGGTAGTGGAGAGGGTACTGTCGAGGTCTTCCAGGTCCCCGACTCTGGTTTTGGATCCCTCCGCCCCCCCCACTGCATACGGGCCTAACTTCCATCATCCTTCCATCGGGACAGCCTGCTCAGACCCTCCAGTTGGTTCCCTCGGAGGAACAAGAGGCCGTTGACGAGCCCTCTTCTGATAGTCCCACAGAGGAGGTGCCTCGTAAACGGACGTGTAAAAGGAGGCACATGGACTCCCCCGAGTCCGTCACCACAGATACGGACTTAGAGGAAAGGGAAGGTTCCCCAAGGTCACCCCCTGAGGATGTCTCCTTTGGAGACATCATGGAAATGTTGCGTATTGGGGGGGGGTCTGCCCAAAAACCTTCCTCGGATGAGTCCGTATTTCTGGAGGCATTTGAAGTGGGCCCATCTACCTCCTGGGTATCCCCACCAGCAGATCCCCTGGTAGATCTCCTGACTACCAGGGCTTGGCAGGAACTCGACACCGTGGAGCCTATCCCACGTCGACCGGATAAAATCCTTAGCCCCCCTTCAGACAGGCAGGTTTGGGCCAAAGGGTCTCCAGTTGATGCCGTGTTGGTGGCTGCTGCCACTAAGAGAACTCTCCCAGGAGAGCTCCACGGTACACCCGCCGGACAAGGAGTCCCGGGCGCTGGACCTTATAGGGAAGCGGACCTTTGCTTCAGCAATCTTCTCCGTGAGGGCGCTGAATTATATGGCGCATATCATCAGGCTGCAATGGGATTTGATCAAGGAATACACTGCAGCCCCTCCTGAGTCCATGTCGGTCGAGGACAAAACCGTGTTCTCAACACGCATGGCCTCTCTCAAGTCCATTTCAAATACGTCCATGCGGCTACTGTCTTATGCTACGGAGGGAGCCGCAAGGGCCAGCGGAGCAGGTGTTGTCTTGAGATGTCATGCCTGGCTCCGTCTTTGTAATTTCGCGGAACCTTTCAAGGCGTCCTTCGCGAACGCACCCTTTGACGGTTCTTCGCTTTTTGGCAAGACCGTATGCGATACACTAGTCCAAAGCGAGAAGGACGGGAAGACGCTGTCTGCCGTCGGAGTCCGCTTCTCGAGCCCCTAACGTTCCTTCTCAAGGAATCAGAGGGGGCAAAAGAAGCTGTGGTTCCGCAAGTCTCAGCAATCCTATCCAGCTTCGGACTCCGTGCCCTCCAGAGGCAGAGGAGGGCAGGGTGGACGCCGGCCCAGAGGCAGAGGGGGACCGCGTAACTTCGGGTCTAGGGAGCCGTTTTCCGAGAGACATGGCAGTGGTTGCGGCCCACCTGAGGCTTCAGGGCATAAGGGTATTTCCGTACCTAGACGACTGGCTCCTCACAGCAACCAACAGGCATCAACTTTTGTATCGCGAGAGACTATGTGCTGTCTCTTGCCGACAGCTTGGGCATCTCAGTCAACATACCGAAGTCTTTTCTTCATCCTGTGCAAGCATTAGATTTCATAGGATCCAGGCTAGATTCCCGATCTTCTCGGGCCTTCTTGACCTCGGACAGGCTGTCCAGCCTTTCACTCCAAGTTTTGGCTCTTCTTCGCACCAAGACCCCGCCGGCGGAGTTAGTCCTGAGGGCACTAGGCTCGATGGCAGCGGCTATAGGCCTCTGTCTCCATGCTCGCCTAAGGATGCGTGTATTACAGTGGACACTCCAAGTTCAATGGTCACTGTTACTCCACCCATTGAACACTCCTATCCCCCTGAGCAGAGTTTGCACGGAATCCCTCCTGTGGTGGCTTCACTCCCCAGGACTCAGGCAAGGGAGACCCTTTGTGACCCTCCCCTGGTCACGTTAACCACGGATGCTTCTCGCCTAGGGTGGGGGGGGCATTGTTTGGGCAGAAACGTCCAAGATACGTGGACCTCGTCGGAGACCGCTTTGCACATAAATGTTCTGGAGATGAGGGCGGTGCTTCTAGCGTTGCAGGCTCTGCAAGACCTTCTACCTCTAGGAACGATTGCAATACAGACTGACAATATGTCAGTGGTCTGGTATATAAACAAACCAGGGGGAACCAGATGCTACCCTCTTTGTCGAGAAGCCATGAGAGTTTGGGAATGGGCGATATCCACCAACCGCTTTCTGATAGCAACACACATTCCGGGATGATCCAACATTCTGGCGGACAAATTGAGTCGAGTAATTCTCAGTCCTTACGAGTGGTCTCTCAATCCGAAAATTGCGAAGGAAATTTTCCGCAAGTGGGGTTGGCCTCGCTGCGATCTCTTTGCTACTCCCCAAAACACAAAATGCCGTGAGTTCTTCGCAATTCTTCCCCCAGAAGGGGAGAGCCCCAGAGACGCTCTGATTCATGCTTGGCCTCCCTGTCTACTCTATGCTTACCCCCCCGCTTCCACTCATGGCGAAGTTCATTCAGAAAGCTGCACGGTTGGGGAGCAAAATTATCCTTATAGCTCCATTCTGGCCTCATCAAATCTGGTTTCCATACCTGTGGTCTCAGTCTCTCCCCCCCTTTAATCCTGGATCCCATTCCAGATCTGATATCGCACCCAACACCGAAC
Source organism: Protopterus annectens (assembly GCF_019279795.1). NCBI lineage: Eukaryota > Metazoa > Chordata > Ceratodontiformes > Protopteridae > Protopterus > Protopterus annectens. The sequence goes on along the minus strand of NC_056732.1, from coordinate 979,142,685 downwards.
CTGGTCAACCTCAAGCTCGCGGCTTGGTTGATCCAGTTCCACTAATGGCAAGGACTCCCGGTATCTCGTCACCAGTGAAAACTATTCTGGTAGCAGCTCATAAACCGTCCACCAGGAAAATCTATAATGGTAAGTGGAAACGATTTTCTATCTGGGCTAACAGCCAAGGTCTCAACCCATTTACTGTTCCGATTCCTACAGTATTGGATTTTTTGTCCATAATTTTTGAACAAGGGGCCAGTGAATCAACAGTCAAAGTACAGTTGGCAGCAATATCCCATTTTCATGTGGGAGACTGATTAGGATCTCTAGCATCTACAAAATTGTGTAAGACATTCTTGTGTGGCGTTTTCCTTCTCAAGCCACCAGTGAAATCCGTGACTCCCCCTTGGGACTTAACTTTTGTTCTGCAAGCCTTAACGAAACCTCCGTTTGAACCTGCAGCTTCTGTACCCCTTAAATTTCTGTCCTGGAAAACAGCATTCTTGGTAGCCATAACTTCTGCTAAAAGGGTTTCAGAGCTCCAAGCTTTGTGCATGAAACCTCCCTATCTTATTTTCCACAATGACAGAGCGTCTCTCAGGACTAACCCATCTTTCTTACCAAAAGTGGCATCTGTGGCAAATATCAATCAGACTATCAATCTGCCAGTGTTTTTCAAAAATTTTCAAAATAAGGGAGAATACATGTTGCATACACTAGACTTACATAGACAGTTAAGTTTTTACCTGCACAGGACCAAAGATGTTCGTAAGGCTGATCAACTCTTTGTGTCATTTGCTCCTTCATACATGGGAAAACCTATATCCAAAGTGACACTGGCTAATTGGATTTGTCAATGTATTTCTCAGGCTTATAAGGCATCAGGCAAAACAACCCCATTCAAAATCCGTGCACATTCCACAAGGTCCATCGCAACTTCTGCAGCCTTCTGGTCCAGGATGCCGTTGGACGACATATGTTCAGCAGCCACTTGGTCTTCTGCTCATACGTTTATTTCTCATTATAAGCTGGACATGATATCTAGAAGCAGGGCATCCTTTGGCTCCGCGGTGCTTCGGAATATCCTCCCATAGACCACCCAGGTTTCTTTGTTTAGGTAGCTGGGGACTCTGTCCCACAGGTTGCAGAACAAATGAAGTAACTACTTCAGATTTAGAAGTTATGTACTCACCATAATGTTCCATCTGAGTAGGTACTTCATTTGTCTGCAACCATCCCCCCCTGCCATCCCCCTAACCTGTATCGGGTTTCTAGGATCTTTATGATTCTTGAGAATATCTGAACCTGTTTATTACAGGTTTTTTTTCAGGTGATGCAGCAAAACCGATCTGAGGTAGTGTGGGGACAGGGGATTGTGGGTAGAGGGGAGGAGCTAGGAGCTCAGATCTTGAAGCTTGGAAAGCTGCCGGTCAGATCCTCGACCCACAGGTTGCAGACAAATGAAGTACCTACTCAGATGGAACGTTATGGTGAGTACATAACTTCTAATTATGAAGACTCTATCCTGACACTCTCCCTGATGCAGGAATCATCCCTGGTCATCAAAGCCATCCCTCATAAACATCCTTGCAACCTAATTAGCATCAAGCAGTTGCAGTAAAACATCAGTAATCCAAAAATAATCTTTATATGACAGAGTACCCTTTTGCTTGAGCCCTGTCCAGATGCTTTCCCTGAAGCAGGAACCAGCCCTGGTCATCAAAACCAACCCCCCACAAACATCATTTTGTTCTAATCAGCAACTATTCCAAAGCAAACTACACCCTATTAATTGATTCTTTTTTCAAAATTCAATGCCCTACTCAAGCCCGAGTTCATAACTTATATGGAATTGTTCACCTGTACAACCATGTAAATGGCTGTATAGAGGTTGCTGTACTTACTAGAAGTAAGCCCAAAACAAGCTAAAAACAAACCACACAGGTGGAATCCTAACCTTAATAGGGTATATAACAAAAAGAAAAAAAGTCATGGTTAAAATCAGTAAGAAGAGTTCTCTAATTTAAACTCCTACTCAGCCTTTTACTAAAGCTCGAGAGCTATTTACCGGCTCGAGGCCTCCCCTTATCCCACAATGCTAGGCGTCCGATACCCAGATCTCGTTTGCTGCTTCAGCTACAAGGTTGTGTTTTTTACCGGCTCCAGGTCGTATAATTCTTTTATTACTTTTTATAGTCAGGATTGTTAAAATTTTTTGATCTTAGTTTAATCTAATCTTGTAACTCCTTTAGATCCCACTTAAAAAAAACTTTTTTTCCTGTCATTAGAGTCCCCCCCCTTCCCTATTTAGGGTAGTGTTAGGCCTTTCTATTTTTACTTGTATATTGTATTATATATACATAGATAATTGTTGTTAGTGGTTTTTTGATATCCTTATTCTTATCTAGTGTGTGTGTGTGTGTGTGTTTACTGTTTTAGGGCACCAGTTAAATATTTTCCTTGGTATCTCTTTGTAATGTCTAAAGATACCAAGGTTTCAGGTTTCAAGAAGTGTGACTCGTGCTGTCAGAAGATGTCTCTGACAGACGGTCACACTTCTTGTGTTTATTGTTTGGGCCCTCTGCACCTGCAGGACTCTTGTTCGGTCTGCCATGCCTTCAGTCCGAGAGTCCTGCAGGAGCATAGGAATAAGCTCATTTTGAGGGGCTTGTTGAAGCCAGAAGGATCCCCGGCCAAGCCTTCGTCGGGGAAATCCTTAAAGCCCGCCAAACCGTCGGCTCCCTGTTCGGAGCCGACGCCGAGCAGAGCTTCTGCTTCCTCATCGGTTCCGGCCGGAACTGACACTTCGAGGCCTCAGTCAGCTCCAACTCTACTATCGGAGACTTCTCTGAGTTGAAAGCGTTCGAGGTCTCCCGTTCCCCATTACTACAGTCTGAGCGGAGCCATAGATCCCATTCCTCTCTGTCCTCCAGGTTATCGGATCATGACTTAGAGAGGGTGATCAGTAGGCTCCTAAAGTTGCAGGCACTGGCCAAAATGTTGACTAGCCCTTCTCAACAGACTGTGGCTATCCCTGTTGCTTCAACTGTTCCTCCTCCGACCCTACCAACGTGTTTGGAGCTGGAGATCGTTGGGGTTTGAATCGTCGGAGCTGATACCACCCCTTTTGGCTCCCTCGTCGGCTCCGATCTCTTCATTGGTTCCGTCCTTGGAGGGATCCGGGCGCCGGGACTCCTGGCTCCGAGGGGGTGAGTGGCCTCGGACCCTTGTCCAACCCCATTCTCCCTCTCGGGGCCTCGGGGCAGGTGAGCTCTGCCCCGACATCAGCTTGGAGCCATCCCTCTCGGTGCCAGAAGGGGTTCACATCTCTTCGGAGCAGGGACCATCTTCTCTGCCTGATAGGGGCGCCTTTGAGGTCATGAGGAGCGTGCTGACTCCGGTGTAGGCTCCACGATTGACCCCTTTGGCTCCTCCCCCCATGGTGCCTGCATCTGTCTCTGTCCACCCTCCGGACCCCAAGCGTGGAGAACGGGCGCTCCAGGTAGCCCCATTGGGGGTATCCTCCTCTTCCGAGGCCTCCCCTGATCATTCAGAGGAGCCCCCTCGGAAGAGAAAATGTTAAGAGGAAACATGTTGACTCCCCCGAGTCAGTCACGTCTGACACCGATTTGGAGGATTCGGAAGGGTCCCCAAGGTCCCCCTCTGAGGATGTCTCCTTTTCAGACATCCTTACGATCCTTAAGTAGAGGGGGAACTGGACTGCCCTTAGCCCTTCAGAGGACGAGTCGGTGTACCTGGAAGCGTTTGGTTCTCGCCCTTCCACCTCCTGGGTGTCTCCGCATTTTGACCCGCTCATGGAAGTAGTGGCTCGGAAGGTGTGGACAGCCCCGGACACAGTGGAACCAACCCCCCGCAGGCCCACAAAATTCATCACAGCCCCGTCCGATTAACAGTTTCTTACGAAGGGTGTCCCTGTTGATGCCATGGTGGTTGCAGCAGCCACTAAGAAGGAGCTGTCTGACCCTTCTGTGCCTGTCCGTCCTCCTAATAAAGAATCTAGGAAAATGGACAGGTACGGGAAGCGGATGTTTTCTTCCGTGACCTTTTCCATGCGGTCACTGAACATCTGTGCCATTTCACCCACCTTCAAAGGGATCTCCTTAAGGAACTGTGTGATACCCTTCAGGATCCATCTGCTGTGGGGTCTCAGGAAAAGATTAACTCCCAGCTGGCAACCCTTAACTCTATAGTTAACTCCTCCATGCGGCTCATTTCTTATGCAGCCGATGGAGCGAGTAGGGCCGCAGGGACAGGCTTGGCTTTGAGAAGACATGCCTGGATGCGGTTATGTAACTTTGCTGACCCCTTTAAGGCGTCCTTCACCAATACCCCCTTCGATGGTTCGGCTTTGTTTGGACCACAGGTGAAGGATACACTTACCAGGTGTGAGCAGGAAGGCAAGACTCTCTCTGCCGTGGGAGTCCATTTTTCTACTCCCTCTAGACCATACCCTAAAGGTCAGAAGAGTGGAAAAATGTGGTTTTGCAAACCCCAGAGTCTCGTGCCTGACGCACGTGGTGAGTTTCCCTCCAGAGGCAGAGGAGGGAACAACAATAAATGCCGCCCGAGGGGCAGTGGGGGTCCGCAAAATCAGGGTAGCAAACCCTTTCAACACCCCTGAGGGACTGCCCACCTTCGGAGGCAGTCGGGGGAAAATTGTCACTGCACCCAGAAGCCTGGCGACTCCTCACACAAGACAAATGGGTACAGTCGATCATATCCGAGGGTTACAAAATCCCCTTTGCCCACACCCCCGTACAAACAAACAAGTCCCTTCCAGATGTTCCACTCAGTCTAAGGGAACAAGCAGTTCTAGAAATTTCAAAACTGCTAGAAAAAAGAGCCATCCAACCAGTCCCAGCAGACCAGCAAGGATCCGTGATTTACTCCAAGTTCTTTTTGGCACCAAAAAAGACAGGGGACTGGAGACCCATTTTGGATCTCAGCAGGTTAAACAAATCTGTTCAAAGAACAAAGTTCCGGATGGTCATGCTTCAGTCCATTCTACCCTTTTTGGGTCAGGACAATTGGATGTGCTCTATAGACCTTCAGGATGCGTACTACCATATCAAAATGGACAGACGCTCCAGAAGGTTTCTCCGCTTCCAGCTGGGAGCCAGTCACTATCACTTCAGAGCCCTACCCTTTGGTCTCACCACAGCCCCCAGGGTGTTCACCAAATGCATGGCAGTGGCTACGGCTCACCTGAGACGGCGAGGATTCCAGGTGTTTCCATATTTAGACAACTGGCTCCTAACTGCTTCCACCAGACATCAGCTAATCTGAGCCAGGGATTATACCATACAAACTTGCTCCGAGCTATGTATCTCTATAAACTACGAAAAGTCTGCATTGTCGCCTTGTCAATCTATAATCTTTACAGGCGCCATTCTAAATACAAAAAAACTGTCGGCAAAACTTCCATTAGAAAGAGTATTAGACATACGCCGACATGTTCAAACATTACTACAGTGCAAAAGAATTCAGGCCAGATTTGTACTGAAAACCTTGGGTCTCATGGCAGCAGCAATCACATTACTTCCCCTGGCTCGATTTCACATGCGGATTCTTCAATGGATGCTTTTTACCCAATGGTCCTTTCAACAGCTTCCGATGTCTCACAACATAATAATCCCCCAATCATGCAAAGACCATCTCTCTTGGTGGATGGTCTCCCCTCAACTTTTTCAGGGCAGACCGGTTGCCACGGTGACGATGGATGCCTCCCTGATCAGGTGGGGGGGCATTTTCAGGGCAGGACTGTCCAGGGCACTTGGCAACCCCTAGAGTACCACCTGCACATAAATGTCTTGGAGATGAGAGCGGTACTTTTAGCGTTGCGAGCTTTTCAGGACTCTCTATCTACCAGGACTATTGCAGTTCAGACAGACAATATGTCGGTAGTCTGGTACATCAACAAGCAGGGCGGAACCAGGTCCTATCCCTTATGTCAAGAAACACTCGGACTCTGGCAGTGGGCGATCTCCTCTCAATGGTTTCTGATAGCAATGCACATCCCCGGGAAATCCAACGTCATAGCAGACAGGCTAAGCAGAGCAATTCTTATGCCTCACGAGTGGTCTCTCAATCGGTCAGTAGTGGAAAAAATTTTCCGCAGATGGGGTCAACCTTGCTGCAACCTTTTTGCAACCCCTCTCAACAGCAAGTGCAGCGACGTCTTCACTCTCTTTCCCCTCCCAGGCCATTCCCCCAGGGACGCTCTAGTTCATGATTGGCCCTGAGGTCTTCTCTATGCATTCCCTCCTTTTCCCTTAATTCCAAAACTGATTCAGAAAGCGACCGCTTTGGGATCCAGGATGATCCTCATTGCTCCTTACTGGCCTCGACAAATTTGGTTCCCATTCCTGCATCGTCACCTGCTGGAGCAGCCCTGGAATCTGGACACAGTGCCAGACCTCTTGATCCATCAGTCGGGCGAGCTGCACCAATCCCTTCGCTCTCTCAACCTCACAGCTTGGTTGCTCCACTTCCAACCTTAGCCAGGCTTCCACATATTTCTCAGTCAGTGCGTGAAATCATACTTTCTTTGCATAAGTCTTCTACCAGGAAGACTTATGCTAGTAAGTGGAAACGTTTTTCCCTCTGGGCAGAGGCCAGGAATATAGACCCGTTTACAGCCCCTGTCCATAACGTGTTGGATTTTTTGGCGGAACTTTTTCGAGCAGGTTCCTAGTCTGCCACCATTAGGGTCCAATTGGCTGCTATTGCTAATTTTCATGTTGGTCTATCAGAGTCCAGTATCATGTCCCACAAAATGTGTAAGGCCTTTCTTAAGGGGACTATTTTACTTAGACCCCCGGTTAAAGATCCCCCTCCTCCGTGGAATTTGAACTTGATATTAGCTTCATTGATTCTCCCTCCTTTTGAACCTGCGGCTTCTTGTTCCTTAAAGTTACTCTCCTGGAAGACTCTCTTCTTAGTTGCCATCACCTCAGCCAGAAGAGTATCGGAACTTCGAGCCCTTTGTATTCGCCCTCCTTATCTTATTTTTCACAAAGATAGAGTTTCTCTCAGGACTGATCCTTCCTTTTTACCCAAAATACCCTCGGAGACCAATCTCAATCAGGCTATTGATCTTCCTGTCTTTTTTCCCAATTATTCAAACAGAGCTGAACAAAAGTTACACTATTTGGATGTTCACAGGCAATTGCGCTTTTATTTGGATAGGACCAAGCAGACAAGAAAATCAGATCCACTCTTCCTGTCCTATGCTGAGGCCAAGCAGGGCCTACCAGTTTCTAAGGTAACCTTGTCCAGGTGGTTGGCCTCTATTATTACCTTGATCTACCAACTGAGACGTAAGGAACTCCCTATAAAACCAAAAGCTCATTCCACCAGAGCATTGGCAACGTCGGTAGCTTTTCAGGCTAGACTTCCAATGGAATCTATTTGTGCTGCAGCCACATGGGCCACTCCTCATACCTTCATTTCACATTACAAGTTGGATTTGGCCTCCAGGAGTCTAGCTGATTTTGGTTACACTGTGCTCAAGAGTCTGTTTCAATGAGCCACCCAGAGCTAAGGTGCTAGGGACGCTGTCCCATCCAGCAAGAATGAAGGCGAGATAGACAACTTAACATTAAGAAGTTATGTACCTACCATAACGTTCCATGTTAGTTGTCTTCATCTCAGCTTCTTTCTTGCATCCCACCCTCCATCCCCCTAGCCTGGTCAGGACCGAGAGGAATCTATTTTTGAGGCCTTCTTCCTATGGTTGACTCCTTTTTAGGTTACGTCTTCCTCTGCTTGTAGCACTGTAGGTAAACCTTGTGTGGGAATTGGTGTTTGTTCCTTGGTGTTGGCTCTACCTAACGAGATCTGGGTATCGGACGCCTAGCATTGTGGGATAAGGGGAGGCCTTGAGCTGGTAAATAGCTCTTGAGCTTTAGTAAAAGGCAGAGTCAGAGCCGAGGTTCGGCTCCAAACCCATCCAGCAAGAAAGAAGGCGAGATGAAGACAACTAATATGGAATGTTATGGTAGTTGCTTAACTTCTTATTCTACTAGCATGCATTTTACGCACACTTATCTCTCAACTGTGCAGATTTTTGCAGAATGTCCTGATGTTTGCATCATATTTTTGGTGTGTTTCTCATAAAATTGTGGTTTCTGGCAAATCCATTGAGGACTGAAGTCAGAAAAAACGCATTTGAGTTTCAGACTTCATACCTTTCAGAAAATTCATGCTAATGCAAAATCTATTGTTCTGTCAACTTTCTAAGTTTGTAAGAGCAATATTTAAAAGGTGTCAGTGGGTCTTTGTGCCCCATTATTTATGGCTTTGTCCATATTTCTTGTTCTAAGAGGTTGGGAGATATGACACACTGCGAGTGATTGAGCCATCCCAACAAAGGAACAGAAATAGGGATGGATTTTAAATATTGCTATTTTAAACTTAGTTCTTTTATGTTTAGTGTAATAACTATATATAAAACTTTATATGCTGTGTTATCTTCATTTTAGGGGTCAAATAGGTATTGTGGCTCCCAGTGAATTTTATTTGGTGGAAGAGGAGCCAAAAATGGCTCTTTTGATAGTGAAGGTTGAAGACCCCTGTACCCAGGAAGTCATAGTGCCACTTCATTTGGCCTTTATCAGACCCATCATTGAGTATAATTCCCCCTTCAACATGTACCTGACCAAACGTATGCAACAGTTGAAGGAACACCCACATAGGTTCCCTACAAGGAGAATCTAAGGTATAAACACATTATCCTGTATGGATCACTTTAATGCCTTTTTCTCTGTACTCCCCCCTCCAAGAGGTTACTGAGGGTTGATCTATGCTGTGGACCTTTTGCACATCTGCAAAATGAACAGCATCAGAACGAGTAGATCAGGGATTTACATTTTACTTGTTACATAAATAAGACGTGGTGAGACATATGTCTCAGGAGATCCTCATACTGTGGAACAGGCTCCCTCCCTATCCATGTGAAGCAGAGTCCATCCCTAACCCTATTTAACTATAACCTTGACCAAACAATTGAAAATTGGAAATTCACCCCAGGTCTGTCCCCATGTCTCTGATGGTTTGGGCATTACTGTCTTTCTGTAACACAACCCCCCCCCCCTCCATAACCTCTAGAAACTTCCTAATATACTCCCTTGTATAAATGACCATGATAGATAGGGACACAGCTGGGTTGGATTGCATGACTAGGCTTATAAAGGCCTGGTGGTGATAATCACAGTATATAACTATGTATATTATGAACTATGAATCCGTGTCTTCTGCTACATTCTGGGATATTGTGAGCCAATAGGAAATGGCTCTTCTGGCTACTCCCTGAAATTAATGTATGTACATTTTACAGAAAATTTAATCTCCTAGCCAATTCAGTTAACGTATAGCTTTTGCATAGATGAATTCAAAACAAGTAACAGTCTGTAAATGTAGGTGGAAAATGATTATGTCTGCATGCATGCTCTTTGATGAAATGATCTTATATTTTGTAAAGTTATTGCTAAAACCCTTCAAGGCTGAATAATAAGTATATAGCAGCTTCATTATTTACTCCTCTGTGGTTGTAAGTTTTCTTAATTATTTTAGAAGGTTTTGTTTAGCTATTAATGTGCATAGGATATTGCCTCTGTTGGTATTGCCCCATTTGTAGTAACATAATTTGCACAGAGCTGTTTAGTCTAGCATAATAGAGCAAGAAATGCTTGCATAGTAACATTTGCCATTTAAAAAAGCATAGCCTGTACAGATTAACAAAAGTTCTCTAAATTCACATAAGGTCAGTCTTCTGCATACTGCCTTATGCTGAAAATGTTACTCTCTCTGTCTCATTATGTCTCACTATGTCTCACTGGAGTTCACCTTCTGCCATAAAGATATGTCGTCAAAGCTGATTCAGTGGGACTGTGAGGATAATGTTCTCCAAGTAAATCTATGCTCTTCTGCATGCATCACTCAGTATTTGCATTCTAACTGTTCTCTGTCTTCCTGCTGTACCTCTTCTCTCACCCACCCACTCAGTCACAACTCTTACCTCTTTGACCTTGTCATGACTTACCCTGAAGCAGGAACCAGCCTTGGTTATCAAAATCATCCCTCATAAAAATCCTTAACCTTGTTGGCAATAAGCAGCTGCAGTAAAATATCCTTGATCCAAAAAGAAACCTTACAGGACAGAGTACCCTTTTGCTTGAGTATGTTACTTCCCAACTAAAATTGATGGGTAGCCAGTAGCAATAACAATACTGTATGTCTTTACCCTTTTAGTACACTAGTCCCAGTAAAAATGTAACAGTCTTGTTGTAAAGGCACGCACACTGAAAAAACTTATTGCATAGTTTCTTGTAATTCAACCCAGCCTTAGACTAAAAAATAAAAATACAAAAACAAAAAAGCTTGATCTTCATTATAAGGATAACCTATTTCAGACAGTATCTTCCCCCCATATTAGTAAGTAATGTACCATAGAAGACAGCATCTCCTCCAGCATCAAGTAATATATGGGAGAAAACAGCAAAATACAAAATCAGTTTTTACAACTCTGCATGTTCAAATAATCTGCCCTAGTTAGTCTGACTACCCCATCTATAGTTTGTTACTACTGGGGATATATACTAGCTATCTGTGCTGACAAATATACAGATGGCAGAGCACAGTACTACTGCACTTCAAGTTTATGTACATGCTGTTTACCTGATTGGTCTTTGACTAGTCTGACTTGAGGCTAGTCCACTGATTGTTTTCTGTTTAAAAATGTTTATCTCTTTCTTGTTGGGTAAACCCACTCTGTTCACCCTTACTAAGCTCAAGTTCACTACACTCCCCTACCCTACCCCCCATTTCCCACCACCCCACCAGAGCTACCTTTATACCTTTCCAAACTCCTTTCCATTATATTTCATCCAGTTATCATCCTTCTCATTTCTGCTATTTTCCTTAGTCTTTTTGAACCCCACCCATAACTCACACATCACATCTCTCACATTTTCCCCCTCAGTCAAAATAACACACCTTTATAAGCATACAGAAAGTCAGTCATTTATACAGCTAAATGCTCCCCCAACCCTAATATCTCACACACACACACACACACACACACACACACACACACACACCACCATTCACTCGCATATAAATACATCAGACACTCCTGCATACAGCTCACTAGACTCCATACTCAATCATAAAATTTCACAATTCACAAATATCAACACCTAAGTTTTGAATATTGTAATGCAACACTTCCAACCAACCTAATCACGCCTCTAACATGTTCTGCTCAGTGGCACTTACTCTCCCACTCCTCTGCCATCTAATCTCCAATCCCTCATCTTCCACCTCACACACTTCATGTACCAACTCCCACCAGAAGTTCATTGATATAACTCCAGCCCTATTCTCTCTCAAATCTACACATCTGCTTAAATATATCCCACAAACTAATCTCTAAAAACCTTTGTTCAAAAACTAAATCTAAACTAAAATGGTTGATGTATACACTGTATAATCCCCAAGCTTTAAAACTGAGTAGGGATATCCACTCCAACCCAGTCTCAATTTCCTCCCTGTATCTACCCTACCCACTCTGCAAACCTCACCTCCCATATAGAACAGTCTTCAAGCTTCTCTCGTCTTATCGATACCCAAATTTCATACATGGCTTGACTAATGCTCACCTGATCTTTGGGTATTAACTGAGAACTGGCCAAAAAATGAAACTAATGATAATGAAATACTTTTTCCAGCCTATAAAATTTATAGAACTGCCAGAAAACAAAATAATGGGAGCTCTGTATAAACACCTTCATCTCTCTCTGCCACCTCTAACTCCTTCCCAGTTCAACAAAGCAGAAATCCTGATCATAGCTCTCAAACTATACCAAGAAAATCTGTGTACACTGTAAGAGTCCATATCCATTCTGGTAATTGTCGTACCACTACAGAAGACTTCCTTTGCTGACTCACCTCTAACATTCCTCAAGAAAAATTAATCCTAGGTGATTTTAATATTGACGGTCTCTCACTCTGCCTTAGCAACTCATCTCAGAACATAAATCTGTACAGTCTTACTCAATTGATCAGATCTCCAACTCTCTGTAATAATAAAAACAATTGAGGAACCACCATAGACTGGATATTCTTCTCTACCCCAAGTATAATTTCTACTTCAGGAACGCTCCCTAAGTGACCTTTTTCTCCATATTTGCTTCAACAAAACAAACCTTCAAATCAACATCATTACAACGTGGCATGTAACCCCCTAAATTTTGGAAATCAAGCATCTCGTACCTCAATCAATACAACTGGACAACTCTAAAATATTTACCTCTTTATGATGCTGTATTCCAATTTAATAACATATTCCTAAGCATACTAAATGAACTAGCCCCACTCAGAAAAGAAAATAGTTGAGCCAAATCCTGCAACTTGGCTGTCAAGAAGTACAAACATCTTGTGCAACTTTGAGATTCTGCATGGTAAACTTGGGCAACAAATAAAATTCAAGCTAACCATGAAAAATTTAAAGAACTCGGAAATAGAACTAAACCTGAGATAAAATCTGACTAAAAAAGCTACCACATGAATCTCCAAAAAGAATAATCATGATAACCCCAAATTATTCTGTTCTTCTATAAATCAGCTCCTAAAACCTGACCACTCAACAGCCCTCACCAGCAATCAATTCAAACAACCCCACAAATGTCAACAATGCATGTAACTCCAACTTATTTAGTTCATTTTCATCCTTACTTAATAGCAACCATGGAAACAATACCCACAGCAAATCCAACTCCTAAAATCCCCACAGTCTCTCTCCCTTCAATCAGTCCCCATCTCTGCCATTAAAGAAATGCTGCTCAAACTAAAACCTGTCTCCCTGGAACTCAGCCTACCAGGTAAATATCTAAAGTTTGCAGCAGAGGCCATAGCCTATCCTGTCTGTATATTGATTAACTGCTTTATCAATAAATCGTATGTACCACTCCTAAAATGCTACATCCTCCACATTCATAAAGGTGGTCAATCAACTGAGCTCACTAATTATAGTCCCATTGCCATTCTAAACCTCTAAGATACTTGACAAATGCATTCAGCCCCAATTCTTTCACTACATCACCCTAAAAAACACTTCTCTCCCTCACAGTATGGTTTCTGGCCCCACCATTGCATCTTCACAGCTTTCCTTGACTTAAATTAATACAATCAATTCAGAGATTAAGGCAATCTAGTATCAGTGCTCTTTCTTGATATGTCTAAAGCCTTCAACACTGTTCCCCACACTGTTCTCTTACAAAAACTTTTCTAACCTAGACTTTGGAAACCTGTAACCCTCCCCCTCCTGGTTTTCAGGTACCTGACTCTTCTCTCCTCACCAAATTCTTTATCCCTTCTAAAAACAGAGTAACTGCATAAAATTACAACCTGCAATATGTCTGAGTACTGTAGCAATAATGTAATGAACTGCGATTATAATTCTATGCCTGTTTATGTATAAATCTACTACTGGTTTCTTGCTCTCCATGTTTATGTATGTATTGTATAAAACTGCCACTTCCCATGCTTAAGTATGTCACTGTCAGTGTTCAGTTGTTTTGAATTGTACTGGAGTTTTTCTCCCTGGTCCTCTGGAGAAAATGGGTCCTGAACCCATCTGGACTTTCTTGGTAAACAAAATCAATAAATATGTCCTTCCATTCTTCCCTTGAAAATTGCTTTCCCAGTCTCTCTTCCCGATGTTTTGTAACTTCCTCTGACTTTTATAGGTATCATGCAATATTTTATATGCCCTACTAGTTGACCCCTTTTTCACGTTGTCCCATACATTCATGAATTATTCTACTGCTTTTTTGAACCTACTATTTCTTTGGGAAGGATGTTCAAATTATCCACCTTCATTTGTATGAAATATTCCCTCCTGTATCTTCTGAACTATCTGCTTAGTGTTTTCAGATCGTGCTGTCTTATTCATAACGTTATTTATTTATTTTAAATATGGTGCTCAGTTGTGGGATGAAGAGTTTTTTTGTCACATCCAACTACTTTTTCTCAGGAATGTACGTGTTAAGCTGTAATTTATTTTTAAATGTTTTTTGGTGCTCAATGTTTGCTGTATTTTTCCCCACCTCACCTCTCCAGGACCTGCTCAGTGGCTCATTTGCCTGCACCAAGTTGTCCTACTTGCTTCATTAGGCATGAATGTCAGGCATCTCTGGGTCATTCGTTCCTACCTAGGTACCCTAATAAGCCCATTTGTTTTGTCTTCTGGCAAGAGTCAAGTGACAGTGAGTGGGCCAGGTTGAAAGGCCAGAGAGTGGCCTATCCCTCCCTCTCACAGGTGGCGTGTGGACTAAGAATTTGTGATTGGTCAGGAGGAGTAGACATGCTTTCTACATACATACATGTTGCCCATTTTCTCCTGGCTCTGTTCAGGAGAGTTCCATGTTGACAGGACAGTGCAACTTGACAACTACAGGTAAGAAATGCACAGTCACTGCTGTGTGTCACCTGCGTTTTGGGTCTACCCCCCCCCCCCACACACACACACACACACACAAGGATGGGGGAGTTGTTTTCAGTTGCTCAAGCTCTTCCTCCTCTGCTTAATACCTCAGATGTCAGAACATTTGTTTTTGCTGTCCTTATTTGAATTGCATATTTCCTGACCTTAAATTTGTGTAGACAGTCACCAGTACTCAAGTCCAAAGTCTTAACTCTTCATATAGTCACTTCTTGTTTTCTATTACTGATGCTTCTTAATGTTCATTGCACTTGCATTTCAGCTGTCCTTGCTGCAGTTTATATTTAGGATATGACATCAGAAAACCTAGGTCCCATTCTGCTCCTCTTTTAGAGAGACAAGTTAATTCTCAGTGTGAACCTGAGTCACCAACCATCCATGCAAGGAACCTACTACAGCCCAACAGAAACATGTATAGTAGATATTCTTGTACATATGTCTTTAAATGCTATTATATAACATACTTTGTAAATATTTCATAGAGTGAAGACTAAATATTTTATCTTCTGTTAATTCATTCGGCGAGTTTTGCATTTACAGCTTTATAACTATTCAACCCTGTTACATAGGTCGTGTTAGGATGCCCAGTCATTTTACTACTCTGTTGTTCTACCACCTCTAATACTTTACTTAGCTTACGTTCAGCCACAATTTGGGCTCCGGTATCAAAACGAAATAAATTTAAACATCCTGTTTTTTATTGCCAAACTCTTGTATATGTCCATTCTCAACACAAAAAGTAGTTTCAACATAACTTGGAATAATAAGTCTTAACTCACTGCTACATTAAAGTTTGGGCAGAGTTATGGTTAAGGCTACAGTTGTGGGTTCTGTAGATTGTAAGCCTCAGCTGTCAAGATTTTTACCTTGTATGTTTGGTCTGTTCCCCATAAAATTTGTGTTTCTGGCAAATCACTGTAGATTGAAGCTACTAAATTATGACATACATTTGAGTTTCAGACTTTATATGCATCAAGAAAATTCATGTTAACACAAATCCTGTTCTAGCAGCTTTCAAAGTCAGTAACAGCAATATTTGAAATATGTCCCTATTTTTGCACCTCTGCTCCACCATTATTGTAGGCTTTATCCATATTTCTAACACAGAGAGGTTGAGAAGTATGCCAAGTCTGAAGTTACCTTTAGAGACTTGCATGCAGTTATTGTTGTGCTTATGTTAGGGTTAGACTTAGACTCACCAGCAGTGTAAAGGATTGGTTACTTTTACATTTAAAATTAAGTTTACATCTTTAACAAGAAAATGTGACATTTAGGTTCAAATATTTTACTCCATGTCCCTTTTCTATTCAGCCCAACTGGCTAACATAACCATATGTGACTTGCAAGCTGAGGAAGATAAAAAAAAAAAAAATAACCATATAAGTCAGTCAGAGACAGATGTCCATATTTACTTTATACCCCTGCCCAAAGTTGTGATAAAAATGTTGTCACTGTACATTATGAAGTTAGTCATTCAGATGTGTTCAAGGGGACTTTCTTATTCAGGGGATATTGCAAGCATTAATTTAGCTTGCTAAGATTTATTATAAAGCATCTTTTTTACACAAGGCAACTTCACATATGGGTTATCTACTGCTTTAAGATGAGCTTTGTGTCAGTGCTGTGCTATCGTGCATCTCCCTTGGCCCTTTCTTTAGATGTGTATTTAAGCATTTGAACACTAGCATCACATTTGTTTTGCCTTTGATGGATAGACACAACCTGATTAGATTCATTATCACAGAAGCTTGTTGTAACTGCTGGCTCAAATTTCGATGATGTATGCCGAGTTAAAAGGAATGGAATGCATGTGTTCTAAGTAAATTCCCTTTGGAGATATGAAAGGTCACCTTAAGCATAAGCCAATTGTGAATGAGTAAATTAGTTTTCATTGAGTTTTGCAAGGATTTGTATAGTCCTCTTGTAATTGTGATTGTAATAACTTATGACAAGACTGATTAAGTAAGAAAGCTTAAGGCTCTCTGATAATGTTGAGGAGTTCTGTTAATTGTACTTAACTGTGTAGCAAAGCGCTGAAACTGTAACACATGTTAACCCCCCCCCCAAAAAACATTGACTAATGATGCACTTCCTCAGAACTTAATTTTTTGCTGAATAAAGATGAACAAGGTCTTCTTTCTTAAAATCAGAAGGAAAAGTTGAGACAAATAATGTTCAATTACTTTGATCAAAGTCCGCTTTTAATACAACAATTATAGTATAAGAGAAAAAGAGGCTTAGCTTATGATGTGCCTATGTGTGCCTCTGTATGTCAGAGTGGATGGAGTATAGGCAAATTTATCATGTTCCAGTCTAAGTGGACAAAAGCCAATGCAACCTAGTTTGGAATCCCCAAACTGTATTTGCTGGAAACATGTTGTTGAAAGACACAAGTGTTTTGCAGGGGGCAAGCCCTCTTGCACCCTCCAAACCTGTAAATATCAACTCCACAGTCATACCAACTTGAAGGTGGGGGAAATTCCCCCTCAAAGGTAATTGGTTCTGGCACAGACTTGCTGTCTGTGCTTTCCTGTGTTGGAACTCTGAATGTCTGTGAGTTGAAGCTTGAGAGTTCAAGCTTTGTCCACAAGTAGTATAACGAATTTACCATTCAGTGTCAAGATTGATACAGCAATGAAGGTTTTAAGGAGTTTGTTTTCTGGTAAAGGGGTGTGATAGTAAACACAATACACACACACTTCCTTGCTCAGTACCCGATTCTTCAGTGGATAGGAGATGCTAAGACTCTGTTTCTGGGATGCATAGTGTATACTAAATAATTTTACACTGTAGAAGTATGTAGGGTGTAGTGTTGTAAATCATTGCATTCTGGAAAACAAAGGGACAGCAAGATTTGGTAAAAGATTATCAATTACTTGGCTTTGTTGATATAGTTTAGCTAAGTAAAATGAAGTATCGCTTTGACTGTATGTGGTGTAGAGCATACACTGGATGTCTGATATTTACTGTAGTATGTGTAATCCAGATAAACACTGTGTGATAAATAAGTTACACCCTGGGAATGTCATAAGCAATCTTTGTCAAACAAGATATTAAAAGCTGTATCCATATGAATGGAAGCACGTTATTTTGCTATTTATGCATTCATTGTGTATGTAAACATGCATCTATTTGTTCATTTCATTGTTAACTAGGTAGGCTAAGCTAGTGCTTACAGACTTTTGAGCCTTGATGGCTTTGGCCCTGAGGTAATTCGGCTAATTATTATATGTACACGCAACTCAAACAAAGCAATTTTCAATATAGCATGACAGACTGGTTAACTGCAATGCAGGGATCACAAATGCCAGAAAACAACTCTAAAGTTAAAATAAGTACTGAATAAAAACTATAAAAAGAGTAATGCAAGTATTGTATAGAAGAAAACACCAGGTAATGCACCTATGCAGGTAACATAATCAAATCATTTTGATAGCATGGTCATTAATGTCCATAGATACTTATGGCCAAAAGTTGAAAAAAAAAAAGACATCAAAAGACTGACACTTTAAAAGACAAAATATTTGTTTAAATGTAAATTATAGTCCTCATGAATGACTAGTATGTGGTACCATCATATGGGTCTTTCTCTTACAAGTCACATATGATTCCCAGGGTGACCCTGAGGACAGTCACCTGTTCATTGTCTATTCGTGGAAGTCTACTGTAATGAGTAAAGCACATGTAAGTTCTTGCTAAGGAAGAACAGGTATACATTAGCAAAGAAGTTCTAAACTTCATATAAGGTTGGAGAGGAAGAGAGTTTAACAGTTTGATCTTGGTGATAGAGAAATATTCCATTTGTTTGAGGCTCTGAGAATATTGATAGGTACAACATTTGGATTTCCATGATGACCTAAATGCAGAGAAGACCAGTTACATGCAACTAGCTATATTAGTTTTTATTTCTGGTTGGGCAATCATGCAGGATATAGACTGTGTAATATATACTTTTGAACAGTTATATGTAGAGCTGCATGTTTATTAAAGTTGTATGCATATGTATATAACAAGATTCCCATATTTCAGATGTAAAGTTTCCTACTTTACTGTATGAGAAAGCATTATATACATCTTCATAAACACATTTATCAGTACTGTTTGCTGTTCAGTTGATGACAATGCATTAAAGGGCAGCATTATTCATTTATTGCTTTCTGTTTTTCCAAATGTAAATATAATTTTAAGTTAAACATCATTGCCAGTTCCTAATCTGCTGTCATTTCATTGTTTCATGAACAAAGCTAAATCACTTTTTTTTTCAAGTGCAGTATATGGCACCATCTTTCAAAATGGCATTCAGTAACGTCTCATTGTTGCTGCTATCTCTGCAGTTTTCCATATGTATGAGTGCTCTTCTGGCTTTCTAACAACCTTCCCTATTTTGAAAATTGGGGATACTCTATAGCCTGCATCTCTAATGCTGACAAATTTGGAAATGCAGCACATATATGCCTCACCAATATACACCAACCTATCAAAGAATAATCTTCTCAAACTAACTACCCCTTATAATAACATTGCCAGATTTGCAACTGGTAATCCCTTTAGAACTCATCACTGTCAGAATCTAAAACAGCTAGGATGGCTTGAACTGCAAAATCAGCTTCATTTTAACCAACTTACCATTGCCCATAAGATCCTCAACCAGCCTAACAACACTCCTGTACTCTCCTGTACCTCATAACTCCTTATGTTGTTGTCTTTTGGCTTTTCCCAGTTGGGGGTCGTCCTAGCGGAATTCCGGTCCGCTAATGATTGGCAATAGATTTTCCCGAATGCTGAGGTGCCAGCTCGACGTTTAACCTTCAACGAAGGCATGCCCATTTATGCATGTCTTTCGAATGCACACCCAACTGTGGGGAGGACATGCAGACTCCACACAGAAGGCACTCCCCGCACTCCAGTCGAGAATCGAACGGGAGAACCTCTTGCTGTGAGGCAACAATGCTACTGCTGTATCACCGTGATTTCAAACCTCATAACTCCTTATAAAAATCTTAATATCTTACGCTCAGCTAATAAACTTCTACTTAGCATTAGTAAGTCTAACAACATGGCAGGTGACTCTCTTTTCTCAAACACAACTGGGAAAAACTGGAACCTTCTACCTAGTGAACTTACTTCACTTCCTTCCCTACCTCACTTCAAACAAAAACTCAAAATATACCTTAGAACACACTGGTTGTGCCCTTGCACCAACCCTGACTAACCTACCACATCTGCTACTAATTTTTACCCCTAACTCCATTCTGACTTTTGATTCTATGTTCTTTACTGCAAGCATTGCAGGAATTGTAAACCTGCATACAGTTATGATCTACCTCACGTGGATATCTTGTTCTATATCAAAAAAAAAAACAAAACAATCTAATAAATAAAAAAAAAAAAAAAAACACACAACCCCAGATAAATAAAAGAGCAAACAAAACAAATATATGAATAAAACAAAGTTGGCATACTGGCTGTATTTTAGTTAATATAAATTGAAATTCAATAAATTACATAATAGTTAATAAAAATTTCTAAAAATTTAATAAACATCTAAAATATTTAAAAAAAGTTAAAATAACACTAAAAAACACAACAGAGTTAAAAACAGGTAAATTCACAAAATTTAAACTCACAATCTGACTTTAACACACATGCTGTTTGCAATTGTCTCAACAACATGCAATAGTAATGCAGTTGCCATAATTGACTTTATAATAAATATTAGTAAAGCCAATTGACTTTATCCCAGTCTGGCTGGGCGGGTGCCCACAGAAGGAGTATTCAGAATGTTCAGCCATTATTGGTCCTTCCGTTATGTGAAAGCAGTGTCCATAATTTCTTTTGTATGTCTGTGCAACAGATTGTCAGGTGTGTGTTGTGAAGTGTCTATTGTTATATAAGTATGCAACTCTGCTATCAAGATAATTGTTTGGTACTGAAACTGGATTTGACAATAAATTTCCATGTTGGCCAAACACACAAACCACACACTAAAAAACTAATAAAACAAACACTCACTTTAAATTCATAAAATGTTGTTTAAATTTCCAATTATTTTAATGATGTAATCAAATTTTTCTTAAATGATTAATAGTGACAATTCACATTGAAAAATACATGAAAAACTTGTATTCACACTTTCATTTTCCAAATTATAATGCTAGGATGCAGGATGCAAAACATAAGTAAAAATATGTAATATATTTTAATATTTTTTTCATGTACAAGATTTTAATATTTTATATAGCAACACAAAATGTGTAACATTTCACCACAAAAAAATCAAAGCAACATTGCAAACAAAAATTCTTCACTCATCTACCACAAAACATCCAGTATACATTACATCTTCTTAGCCTTACAGGGTAAATATGTTAATAAGATCTGAAATAAGCATAACTATAACCCTACAAAACTGGCACATATGCACTCAAGCATAAACTTCCTAAAGCAACACAGCATTATAGCAAAATGTGTTTACTGGCTAGCACAGTTTTCAAGGTAAGCATCAGTAATGGGGGTAGGAATAACCCAATGCAAAGGTGTTTATCAGGTAATAACAGTAGGGAAAAATATTGAGACTAAAGGGACAGCAGAAACAGAAGACTAAGTGACCTCTGGCCCTCTCCTGGAAGCGATATCTTTGTATCTCTATCACTTGGACTGATGCTCTGAATATCACACTGATGTATGCTTCAGCAAACAGCCAGACCACAATTCTAAGAGACACTAGCTCTGGATGAGAAAAAGCTAAAAAAATTTCAAAAATTCAATTAAACAATTCTAATGGAACTAACAATAGCAATGATACCATAACATAGCAAATAAGGATAAATAATAGCACAATACTTCAATAATAAAATTTCAACTTCTCAAAATTTGGGAGAAAGATTGGATAAGGCAGAAACCTCACTAATAAAAACAACTTACTCACTAAACACTCACACCATCACTAAACAAACAGAATAAAATGCTCATTTTCTGCACAAAAAACTTAATATTCTGCAATAAAATCACCCAGTCATATTACTATCACTGTCCATTACTACAACAAATCAAGTAAACAAATAAATGTAAATATAACTAAAAATAATGCTCTTTCTAAAAATCCTACTAGAAATATTGAGAATTAAAGCATATATCTGATAAATATTACTCTAACTACAGTACAAATCCAAACAAATTACTGCAAAACTTGTGGACAAGCAGACAAAACAAATAAGGTACCAGAATCTAACGCATGTCTTTTTTAATATTAATATTACAGGATTATGACAAGGCACTACAAATATGGACAAAGATGAAAAAAAAAAAAGGAACAAGGGTCAGAGACGGTCTTTAGTCAACTACTTTTTTTTCTAACTACTTTAAGCGTGTGGAAACAAACGTGCTCTACCAAACACTCCACCTATACACCCATACCTAGTTATGTTTGCTTCCTGGATGATGCATATGATAGTAAATATTAGAATGGATAATAAATACGGATACACTAAATACTGCCCCCTTCCAAGCAAAAAAGCATATCAAGCACATGATTTTCTCAAGCATTTGGCGTCTAGCATAGCTCGTCAAATGTAAAAATGTAATTTGCAGTGAGCTTCAGTGCTAATTTCTATCCATTTCCTTTACCTACTTCCTTGTTGTGTACATACATCTGTTTAGTACCTTTTACTGGTTACTGGTGGAGATGTAGTCCTGTGGGTAAAAATAAATCCCTCTCTTCTCTCTCTTCTCTTCTCTCTTTAAAAGCGCCTCTCTTCAGGAAACTCTTTTACTGAAACTTAAAAAAAGCAAAAACGGTGTTTTTGGGCGCATGTTTTGCGCCATCATGGCAAGCTGAAAGGGCTGGCGCCAGACGCGAGAACACTTTAAGGACGCGAAAAAAAAACAAAAAAAAAAAGTGAAAATATAAAGGGTCGCGGGCCGCATGGAAGAGCTCTGAGGGCCGCGGGTTGGACACTCCTGTTCTATATGTTGTAAATATTCTTACACAACCATTCTCAGGAATTGTAAACCTGGAAAAAGTTCAGTCTACCGCATGTGAATATCTTGTTCTATAGTTTTGTAAATATTCTTCAGCAATGTACTGTAAAATGTTTTGAAACATCTGCAATGTTAACTTGATTAAAAACAGTATATATAAGGTTACAAATTGTCACCTTATACATGTTGGTATAATGTACCTGTTTTGGAGCTTTTCTCCCCGGGCCTTTGCTGAAAATGGACATATATCCAGTTGGACTAGCCCTGTCAACAAATGTAAAATAAAAAATAAATAAACTGTCTGTAGGTAATATATTTATTTATCACAATGTTTTGGACTCGCATGAACTTTCTTGTCTCATCCCATGTTGTTTTTGGAAATATGTTTGGGGACACCTTCCCAGCAATCCCTCTGGGAATTAACACAACTCTTGACTGGAGGCTTCATGAACAAATCTGTCTCTGTGGGTGTTACATTTGTTGCATGTGTTTGAACAGATCAATACCAAAGGGGGCATTATACTTCAAAACAGCCTAATGAGGGCTGAGTAAACTGGGTCAATGACATCCCTAGATCTAGACACAATCATTTTGTTTATAAGCTGTGCAACTTACTTATGAAAATGAAACATGCTGGTCAAAAGTTAGGTCATTGTCCACATAACTTCCCAAATAACAACTGGGTCAACTCTTAGGGGACTATTGTCAATGTGGCAGTTCCCTGGAATAAATGACTTCTCAAAGAAACATTCATGCATAAGATCTAGTTCAGTTCAAGTTTTTTTTTCTCCTTAGCAAATTTTTATGTTTCTCTTAGAGATCCCATTGACAGCATATCTGTTCTATCTTTGGAGTGTTTTTATGCCTTTCACAAGAACTTCCACTGTAATGGTTGACCTGTTTCCCTAACAATATTCTCATGATAATGTTTTGATCTATATTCTTCTGCTATGACAGGCAGCTGGCTGTCTTTATTTTTAAAGTTTTTGACCCACAAACAATTGGTTCACCTTGGGTTCATAGGTAGTTACTATGCATGCAGTCCAGGAGACCAGTAAGAAACCTAGCCCTTATTTGCAATTTCCCCAAAGCACTGTTTGGTTAAGCGATTGCTTATGATCATACAGTAAGCAAATGAAAGTGAAAAGATTCAAACACTGTACCCTGGGCACAGGAAGCAGTGCAATAACAACGTGCTTTAATCCTATGCATTAACTGCCAGACTTACACACTTTTGTCGAATAACTGCCCAAATACCATTTTGACCAGATTCCATCCATCCATAACTCCTTTTTTCACATCAACTGTGACAATCTTCTAGAGCCAATGTTGATACTGCTGGGTAGCTAGCCCTGCTGTGGTAAATGGTAGTATATGTTAGCTGTCCAGACTTTTTCCTCATAAAGTTTGTGGTTTTCTGGCAAACCAAGAAGGGGCTGAAGTCACTAAACCATACATTTGAGTTTGACTTCATATCTTTCAGAAAATGCATGTTGATACAAATCCTGTTATTCTAGCAATGTTTTAAGTTTATAAGAACAATATTTAACATCTGTCCCTATTTTGAGGCCTTTGGTCCCCATTATTTTATGCTTTGTCCAGATTGTTTGTGCTTAGATGTTTAGTGGTATGAATGGCTGTTATGTTATGGCCAAAAACTACTTTTCTGCGTTATAATACTGTTTTTAAATGTCACTATATTTTCCTTTTCTTACATGTATATTATGTTTGTATTTAGTTTGGTAATGTCTTCCCAGATCTCCATTAAAAAGGGACATTGACCCCGTTGGATTATCCTAGTAAATAAATGTAAATAAAATAATCACATAAATCAATCAGCCATGCAAAGAGCCCTTATTCAAATTAAAATGTACTGTACTTCCAGACTTCTTACACAAGATTATGAATATTGCTCTTGGCTTCTTGATGCAAAGACATGAAGCCCTGGCTGTGACCCAGCTGCCTGGGGTTTGATTAGTGGAGGATCAAGGCATGGAGAATATGGAGAGAAGCATGGCCATCAGCTTCTTCTGGGAGGAGGTGAGGGTTGTGGGTGCTCAGGGAGCACCTTGGCAAGTGAGCTTTCTCTATTGGGGCTAGGAAACCATTTGACCATGTTTTGGTAAGGGTCAGAGGTGTTTGACAACGCCCTTTGCAGAACTGAAGGATGTCCAGTGCGATCAGCCCACTGCAAGACCTCGACAAGATATGATGCTAATAACATGAGTGATTTCTATACAGTTCTAAGAGAATTAGAGAATAATTTGTATAAGATCCAGAGACTGGCATGGCAAAGAAAGCACTTGCAAGCCTGCATTAGTTTCAAAGTGATTCCCAGAGGCATGCGCGTCTTGTGCATGCCGACCTATGGGCAACAGTATCCTGTTCTACTAAAAAAATGGCAGGAGCTGAACTTAGAATTAAGTAATAAGTATATAAACTTGTTGGAACATTTTGAACCAATAGAATCAGCTATCCAAAAAGAAATTGATGCGGCATATAGAACTATAACTGAGAAGTTTAATTCCGATGTGTTTCACAGGAAGCTGAATGATGTCTCCACACAGATAAATGTATTCAGTGAAAAGTTGAGGGGTCATTAAGCAGAAAAAATTAATCAGAGATGTCAACGATTTTCGAGGAGGTGACATCTTTGTTTGGCCGAGATCTACAGGGAACAACGCGATACCAGCAGAACGTCATTTCCGCCCACAGCAGAAGCAAGCAGATAACGACGAGATGAATTCCATAGAAGCAAGTTCTACCGGCCTGATTAGAACAGGAGAATCCACACATAGCACAAGGGATGTGCCAAATGTGAATGTGGATATATCGACACCACCTTCGAACCAACTAGGATTACAACAAATAGACAATTCTAGAACTGGGGCTATAAGGAAATCAACTGCCACAGTAACCAGGGATAAGGATGCTCCTTTTCCCATCAAACTTCATACTTTTACCAGGGGAAGATCGGAAAGCCGTGGACCGAGGAAGCGGAAGTTCTCAACCGAGAGATACGAGAGACATCAAAAGAAAAACTGGAACTGACTACCTTGGAATTTAATTTCTCTAAACTCCATTTGTCTTTATCTGATGTTTCTTTACTTAACAAAGGGTTAAATTATATACCTTCTCAAAATAGTAAATTGTCTGAGACCTTATTAGATATAAGGCTATTTGCAAGGAAAGTAGCATTGCGAATGCTTTTTAAAAACTCAGACCACCAGCTGCAAGCTGGAGATTTTAATTTTAAATGCAAAAGCACTTTTTCTCCTGTCTTGCCACCAAATGTTGAATGTTTTGTGAGAACGTGTGAAAAAGATATGTATGAATTAACTTCCAAAAGAAATATTAAGAAAAGGTATTTTAACTTAGAGAAAGATGAATACAATTCGTTAATGAATTTAAGAAACAATGAAAATATTATTATAAATGCTGATAAAGGAGGGGGCGTGGTACTCCTCGAGAAAGATATGTATATTGAGACGATTGAAGCCACATTAAGAGCGAATGATACCTATTTAGAATTAGACTTAGGTGGAGTGAAGAAAATTATTAGTAATGTCAGAGATGAATTATATGACATCCTGATGTGCAGGCAAGTCAGTAAAGAAATGTTTGAGTTCCTTTATATAGAGGAACCCTTGATACCGACACTTAAAGGTCTACCTAAAGTGCATAAATCAGCTGAACCCATGCTGATGAGACCGATAGTGTCAGGTAGACATTGGGCAACATATAATATTTCCAGATTTCTAGAAAAAATGATGAGGCCAATAGTTAACAAAGTGGACACAATTCTTAGAGACACACAACATCTACTGGAAGACCTTGAATCTTTTGAATCCTTGGGAATAAAAAATAGAGAAGTATTAATGGTCACACTGGATGTACGTGATCTTTTCATGTGCATCCCTAATGAGTATGGCACCCAAGCTGTAAGGGAGGTAATGGCAACAGAAAGTGGATTTTCTAGAGATAGACAGATCTTAGTTGGTCAATTACTAGAGACAGTGTTGAGTTGTAATGCATTTATGTTTAACAATAGGTATTATTTGCAAACATGGGGTGTCGCCATGGGCACCCCATGCGCAAATTCATACGCAAATTTAGTACTATACAGTTGGGAATTAAAACATGTATTTAATAGCCCTTGGATGAGTAAAATAAAAATATACAAACGGTTTGTAGATGATGTGCTATTAATGTGGGATGGTACTGTTGATGAAATAAAAGAATTTGTATATTACTTGGAAGGAACAACGCAATTCCTAAAATTTACCTATGAGTACTCATATGAAGAGATAAGCTTTCTAGATATAACTTTATATTATGACATTAACAATAAACTAATGTCTAAGCTATATAGGAAAAGCTGTTGGAGAAATACTATTCTTGAATACACTAGTATGCATCCTAGGTATATGTTCTCAGGCATAATAAGTGGACAGTTTTGGAGATTAACAAGAATATGCAAGAATCCAGCTTTGTTAAGCATTGAAGCAGATAGAATGGAAAGTCTATTTGTAGAGAGAGGGTATGATATTAATTTGGTACAAGGTATAAGAAATAGAATTATTCCCAAAGGAAATACTGGAAGAGGTACTCAAGAACACAAATCGATAGTGAAGAAAAAGTATAATAGGTATAGTGATCGTAGACCTATGATGCCAAGTAGACAGACCACCAAGATAAGTGTGATCTTGAAATACACTAATGATATTAATGCTATCAAAGAAGTAGTGAATAAACATTGGAACATTTTAACTGTAGTAGATGAAACTAGGACTATAGTAGGTGATAGACCAGGGTTTGTGTTCCGTACCGCTGATAACTTGAAAACAATGTTTTCACTTAAAATTTACAGAAGAATATACATACGAGAGATGTTGATCACATGACCCCTGGGACATATCCATGTGATAAATGTAGTATGTGTAGATATATTACGGATCAACAAGAATACACACATCCACATGGATACTTTAAATATACACCTAGGATGAGAACTAGTTGTGATACCAGCAATTTGATATATATGGCCAACTGTGACTCATGTCCAGCATTTTATATTGGTCTGACTAAAAGAAAATTGAGACAACGTATATATAATCATATATACGATATCAGGAAACAGCATGAGCTGAATGCTCTAGCCAAACACATTAGTTCTCACCCTACACATCTTTTTAAATTTAGAGTTTTACAAACTTTACATAATAGTCCCAGGTTGGGTGATAATAACAATGCTTTAGCAAAGTTGGAAATGGAATGGATCTTCAGATTAGGGGCCCATAGAGATCCTGGGATCAATAATTATATAACAGTGAAACCATTTTTAGAATAGATGAATGCCTAGGTATGACTGTTCAAGAAAGTAAATAAATTTATTTTGTCCATTTCATAAATATCGGTCTAAGACCAATATGTACTATAAATATTATACACACTATTCAAACCAGGCTCATTAGAATGGGCTATAAGACTCTTATGCACATGTTTTTTATACATTTCTGCAACTGTCTCCATGTATAGTTAATTGTTATGACAATATATTGAAATTGGTTTGTGGTTAAGGGATGTAGAAATTAGTAATAGATACATATATGGAAATATAATGATTTACTGGCACCTTAAATTATTAAATTACTATCAATTGAGTTCTTCTTAAAGATGTTTCACTTTGTTTTTTCATTATATAGAACCTAGAGTGTTTCTCTGAGTTATTGAAATTTGCCACTGTCCATGAAAAACATGCTTTATTTGAAGGATATAGGATTAGTATATATGACTGTGATTCTATTATACAGTGTACAAAAAAGTATTTATGTACATTTAATGAATTTTATTTAGAGGTAGAATTCTTACGGAAAATGCATTTGTAGAATGAAATTTATACAAAGGATGCATTTGATAGTTAAGATTTTTAGATATATGCTAAGGTTTAATTCATGACATATAGCGTAGAGAAATTAGTATTAAATGAATTTAGTTTCCAATTTTATTAGAAACTGGTCTAAAATTTAGATTTTTAAGATTTTAATAGATATATATTTTTCATATCATTTCTTTATTATTTTTTATCATTTGTTATTTGTCATAAGGGATTTTTTAGATTATGATGACCATACATGGGCATGAAATGATAACAGGAAATGGGTAGTGTTTTGTAAACAAGAGGCTCGTGCTTCCTATATGTTTATTTTTCATTCTTTATTCTTCATTATATATTCTTTAATTATGTCTTTACATTTATTTATTGTTGAACCTAATATATTTATTAGGGGGTATAGAATGACACATAGTAGGTACCGGAAGATTTTCTGAGAACAAATTGGATCGCTGCTTATTTTGCAGATGTCAAGATGAATTATACTGTAACATTAACATCTCAGGTACGACGCTTTCAGCAGCGACAGTGCCATACATCAAGAGCGTATGTGCACGCCTCTAGAAGTAGAATATTGAGGAAAATGTAACTTGCTCATAGCTGCCTATTTTGTAGATGTTAAGATGAATTACACTGAGTGGTAATACTCCAGGCACAACGCTTTTAGTAGCAACAGTGCCTTACATCCTGAGCGTGTGTGCACGCCCTTAGAAGTAGAACATGTAGGAAAATGCAACTTGTTCTGAGGTTTACAAGCATTGAAATGGTCTTAATGAGATATGTATAAGTAACTATGAATTATGGAATGTTAAGACAATGTTATTTTTGTCCTCATATTTAATGTGGGATGTTATTATTCCCGTAAAGTTTATCTTTACCTATCCCTGTAAAGTGAATGAAATGAAATGCATAGTTTTAAACGATGTATAGAGTAGATTTTAATTAATTGGTTAATTATGGTTCAACAGTTTAATTGTTTTAATGATTTGGATAATTGTTAACAATGAGATGTATATAAACCGTTAGGTTGAAAGCTTTGAATTGTATCTGAAGAAGCATGCAAGACGCATGTGAAAGCGCTTATACATCCTTTTATCGATTGGAATAAAGCACGTATTTTAGAAGACTTCAGTGTTCTCGTGGTGTGTCCTGGAAGATTTGTTTTGTCAATGTTTTAAGTTTATAAGAACAATATTTAACATCTGTCCCTATTTTGAGGCCTTTGGTCCCCATTATTTTATGCTTTGTCCAGATTGTTTGTGCTTAGATGTTTAGTGGTATGAATGGCTGTTATGTTATGGCCAAAAACTACTTTTCTGCGTTATAATACTGTTTTTAAATGTCACTATATTTTCCTTTTCTTACATGTATATCATGTTTGTATTTAGTTTGGTAATGTCTTCCCAGATCTCCATTAAAAAGGGACATTGACCCCGTTGGATTATCCTAGTAAATAAATGTAAATAAAATAATCACATAAATCAATCAGCCATGCAAAGAGCCCTTATTCAAATTAAAATGTACTGTACTTCCAGACTTCTTACACAAGATTATGAATATTGCTCTTGGCTTCTTGATGCAAAGACATGAAGCCCTGGCTGTGACCCAGCTGCCTGGGGTTTGATTAGTGGAGGATCAAGGCATGGAGGATATGGAGAGAAGCATGGCCATCAGCTTCTTCTGGGAGGAGGTGAGGGTTGTGGGTGCTCAGGGAGCACCTTGGCAAGTGAGCTTTCTCTATTGGGGCTGGGAAACCATTTGACCATGTTTTGGTAAGGGTCAGAGGTGTTTGACAACGCCCTTTGCAGAACTGAAGGATGTCCAGTGCGATCAGCCCACTGCACTCCTCTTTTCTGCTTCTTATGCACAGGAGGAGTTAAGGCTATAAACCAAAACACCCTTGAACCACCCCTGATAGTTGCCTTAATGAGATAACTCCTTTCAGCTGGCTTTCACTAATGAGGAAATGAATGGCAGACTATGAACATTCAGTTATTAAAAATGCCCTGGCATTGAAAATAAACTGCTCAGTGCCCTTGAGAGCTATTTCCTTACTACTTAATATGAATCTCCATCAGAAAACATTCCGTAGTCTGTTGATTCATAACCATAGCCATCTAGAGACCAACAGCTTTCAACTTTTGGTTTGTTGTAGTATTTGAGCTATACAGTATAACTGGAGATTAAAAAATCACAAATATGAGACAAATAAAACGGTAAAATAGTCAATCAACAGCTTTATAATCCAGCAATAAAGTAGTATGATTACTCAAGGGCTAACTCAAATAAATATAAATTCAGGGATTGCTTAAAGGCACCCAGTGCTGCAGGACTGCTCAGCCATCCTGGAAGTAAATTCCAGAGTTGTGGTTCTTGGTACACAGAAGTCTGACTTGCAGAAGATTCAGGCTGCACTTCTAGAACTATCTGCAGTCCATGAGAAGACAGACCACAGGGACCAAGTTGAGCAGTACAAGGTCAGCCCGTGTTGCACTTAAGGGACCCAAGCCATGTACAGTCAGATAAACCGTGATTAGAACTTTACAGATTATACATTGTCTGAATACAAGCTATTGCAATCCTTCCAGAACTGACATAATAGGATGGTAAATTGAGGCACCAGTAAGTAGCTGGGCTTTAGAGTTCTGCAATAGCTACATCTGATCAAATTATAAACCAGAAGTTCCAGATGCATTGTGTTGCATAACTTCAGATGGAAGGGGACTAGGGCATGCACCACAATGAGAAGACCAGAGAGTGCAATAAAAATGGTAGATGATATTAACATCCCATAAATAGGAACAAGAAGATCTGATGCCCTCTGAAATCTGTTCCAGTCATGGCCTACTGTCATCAGTCATTTCCATATCCTGCTCATCAGATGTGAGCTGATGTTTTTCTACATAATATGTAATACTGGTTCAAAAAACCGTAACAAAAGAATCCCTACGTGTAGCATGCATAACAGTAGCTGCCATCTTGGAGGTATTGATTTTAAGCTAATTATTAGCCATCCAGGAATGGATGCTTTCCAAGTCTTTCAATAAGTAGTTAATGACTGACACTCCTGTAAGAACAAAAGGTCTAATTGTTGGTCATAATTTCAAATATGTGCCCTGAGGCTGTTTTTCACTTAAGAAAATGGTAACAGATTTAACGTAAATTACTTATCTGACATGAAGTAACAACTCTGACTAGTGTGTGTTTATGAAAATATGTTTACTAAATCTTTTCTGGAAAAAATTGCATGCAATTAGTTCTGTATGGATTTTTGAGATGGATAATTCAAATGTTGATGTTCTGCATGTATTATACAGGGAGTTCAGCACTTAAGAATTCAGTATGTACTTCAACCATACAATGCAATTGTGATGAAATGGGCTAGTACCAGCTGGAGTTCAGTAAAGAATGATATGCCCTTTGAATATCAAACTGCTTTGTACAAGATGCTTATGTTGCAAATGTATTAGAACTGTATGGCATTTGAAAATCAAAATGTGTTTGTAAAGTTGCTTGTTAAAAAAAATTATTAACAGTAAGTACTGCTGGACAGAGAAGGAATATACATGTACAACTGTATGTATATATGTTAGCAAAGGACACTGGAAGAGAATGGGTTAAACAGCTAGCTAACTTCTTTCTTTTAGAAAAATACTGTTAATTAGACCACCTGTTGGGCCATGGAAGTGCTCATCTCACAGCTCTGAATAGGACTGGAGATAGCATGTCTAGAAGAAGCCTTAGTTCATTAGCTCAGTAAAAAGGTGGGAAGACCCAGGCACTGCCATAAACATTAGCAAAACTTCAGATATGCATTGTATCTCATGTATGCTGACAACCTGTCTCAATCTACAAAGGGGAATAGTGTGAGACCCTAGAGTCGTGACCATATGAGGTCATTCTGCCAGCCATCTTGGAAATTTTAGATATTACAAAGACAAATCTCTCAGTATTGAGTATTCTGTCTTGGGCCTGATAAGGAGGACCATTCACCACATAATCTGCCTTGCTATGTTAAGTAGGTAAGGAATAGTAATTTTTCAAGATTCAGTCAGGAAAATATAGTGAAGCTTAGTTTAGATATTGTTTTTCTTTATTTGTCTGAGTCTGCCCATTAATGTTCAATATTTCATGTGATTTGAACTCTGTAGTTTACTGTAAATATATATTCAGTATTTTCATGTTTTTTATTATATATATTTAAAACTTTATTGTGGCTGTCCCTTTTAGAAAGTATTTAACTCTTGAGAGTGCTTATATTTATTTGGTGACACTGTGTGGGCCACTCCTGAAAGGTCTTGGTCATCTACTACCATTTGTATTGGTATTAATATTACACACTATAACTGGACACCCTTTGTTAAGGGACTTGGAGTAGCTGATTGTGGAATATCTGGTGGCACTGATAACTATCTTATTCCGTGGGCAGAAGGGGACACAGCAGTTAAATCACTGCCAGCCTTTCCCAGGTGTGTGTGTGTGAAAAATCAAATCTCACCCTGTGTGTTTGTGTCAGCTAGTTGGAGCAGGGACACAAAGCACTGGTTTCACAGAGAGGGTGCTGGAGGACTTTGCTTGGACACACTGCTGAGGACCTAACCCTACAGCTGTACCAGTGGGGGGCCTTATTTGGGGACCTGGAGAGAGACAGATCCAGATCCCAGACTGAGTGTGTTTTCTGTGTGCTCTTAAAGGAAATTGTACTTATTACAGAGAGCTGCATCTGGAAATACTGAGTGTATCCATTTGTATTCCAAGTGAGCATCCCTCTCCAGTGTCAGTGGTGAGGATTCAGGCTCCTTGATTACTGGCCCAGTGACTGGTCATCACAGGAATAGTGCTGCACTGTGGGAGAAGACAGTGTTCCCCTGCCCAGCATTCCCTGGTGTATTCTACAGCAGTAAACGTGTATTGTTCTACTGGGGACTGAGGGACATAACTATGCACAGATGTTTCTGTCTACTATATCTGCTTTCTCATGGGTTAAAATTAATGAGATGAAAAAATGTCTGTTTAATTGGCTGAAACCAGTTTTAAATAACAGAACCTTGCTGATGTAGTCACTTGTGGAAATTAATGCACTTTATCCATACATAGTGTTATATAGGCCAGACTCTAAACTTTGTTGCCTTTTCTGAGAATGCACTAAATTGTCTGATTTAAGAAGTTTGTAAGATGTTGATGAACTACATTCTGTGATCTTGGATATGGTATTTAAAATAACTGTTAGTTTGTAACCATGGGTTTCAGTATATGCTCCACTCTTACACAGATTATAAGATGTTCATCTGGCCACATTGAAATGGAAACAGTGTCTTTCCTTATATACCTGTCCATTAGATGAGTTAGGTGAATAGCTATGGAAAAAAATGGTTATACTGATAAATTTTAGATGAATGGACTCAGAGCCTGTGAAACCTGAGCTTTTAGTTTTTTGAAAGAATTTCTTGACTGTGTGTAAAATGACTTCCTGCAACTTAAATCTATGTGAAGAATGAATGTTTTTACCTAAAGCAATGTGTGTTACAGACAGCAACTAGCAGCAAGGTATTGGAATTTTAAATTATTAAAAAAAAGTTACTCCGTTTGGTATTTTGGGATTTGAGGACAGAGTTGAATATTTACCAGGATACAACTAGTTTAATATTTTACTGACATGATTTCTGTGAGGTGAATGAGTGTTACTCAGATTCAGAATCCTTCTTTATGCTGTCTACAGGAGTTTTAGTATTTATATTTATATTTTAGATGCCTATAGTGAATGCTTGGGATTTGTCAGAATGATATTCTGCTTAGGCCTAATCTCTCAAAATCATTAATTAAAAAGAGTGTTATGGGTTGTTAGGTCAGCACTGAGGTACTCAGGATGATAATTTCATACTCAGGGCAGGATTCACGAAGCCTCCGTGTAAGAGTTATAACTCATACACGGAGGCTGCAGTTAAACGGAGTGAAGTCAGCATGCTCTGCATATTATTCCAACAAATTACTGGAACCACCACGATGATGATGAAAACTGTTTTATTTCAATAAAAACAAGCGCTTTCACGCACTAACAAGTGCGCTTCTTCAGGTTATGCATATTAATGAGAGCATGCTGAATCACACTTAAGGCCAACACGGTCCGTGTAAGACAGTAGGGGGCGTGTCCGTAGGCCGAGCCCTGTAAACGGACACGCCCCCAGAAGTGGAAAAGTGCCCAAAGTAAACACCCATGACAGAGTCCACGGAAATGTGAATAAACAGAACACAACACATGCCCCCACAGACTATGAACAGAAAACATATAAATAAACACGTTTTATATATTTTTTTAAATTGTAAAAATGTTTAACCGTGAGTGCGCTCGTTTGCGTGGGCGTGCCCGTAGTGCAGCTATAGTTAGCAGTCAGTGGGAAAGCATATAAGAACTAAATATGCAAAATAAGCCAGGAAGCAATAGCATAGCGGTAGAGATGTTGGCTGAAGAGCAGCCATTCATGGTTCGAGCCCAAACCACACCAATTTTTTTTTTTTTTCAAAATAAGCAGGAAACAAGTCCCTGACAAATATGTACACATAAAACCACAATTTATGTAAAATGTAATGAAATAGCCCATTTATATTGAAGACATGTGAGGTAACAAAAGAATAAAAAATGCCAGATGTGCTCATAGCTGAGCTACAGTTTAACAGAGTGAGTGCATCTGCCCGTAGATGAGCAGTGGTTTAACTGGTGCAAAATGAGTGCCCGTAGCTGAGCAGTGGTCTAACATGCTAAATCTATGTGCCCCTAACTGAGCTGAGCGTAATATATGTGCCGATAGCCAAATGAGGCTTAAAGCAGCGTACCCCGTTTGCGCGGAGCTGCGCACCGTGCAAACAAGCTAACCGATGGGCAACGTTGAGCAAGCTGTATCAAAACTGCCTTTACACAGACACACCCCTCAGCATGTCTAGACAGTCATGAAAAATAAAAAGCAGTGGCCAGGTTCGAACCCAGGATACTATACACCATAGTCAAGGTACAGAACCACTAAGCCATGACAGCAGTACCTTTAAATGCAATAATAGCTAATATATAGGAATGAATACAAACTGGAGCATGACAATGCAGGTTTACTGAAGTTGATACAATTCCAAAATGGCCAATCACAGATATGTGTGGAAAACGGACTATATAAGCCCCATAGGTGGGAATACACAGCATAAACGATTGTAGAACTGACCTGCAGGCAGAATGACAGGAGTAGGAGAGGGTAGTTGCTTTCGAGCACAGAGGTGGGGTGTTGAGGAGTCCAGGTACATGGTCTGGCTCCTAGTCCATAATCATGAGGCCCAACTCATGCAGGGCCAGGTCCTCTGGGGAGCATACAGGGCTGAGGCGTGGGACTGGCTCATGATCTCACCAGTGCCACAGGGATTCCAAGGACTGGTGAGCAGGTCCGTCACCACCATGCAGACCTGAAGAGACGCAAGCAGGACCAACTGAACCTTTGGATCCAGGAGGCCCGGCAAACACCCAACGCCCCACTACTGAGTAAGTAACATTTAATTA
Source organism: Protopterus annectens (assembly GCF_019279795.1). Lineage (NCBI taxonomy): Eukaryota > Metazoa > Chordata > Ceratodontiformes > Protopteridae > Protopterus > Protopterus annectens. Next base: position 979,106,769 of record NC_056732.1, on the reverse strand, counting down.
TGTATGTAAGAAATTAAACTAGCTGATATTATGGAGATGTGTATTCCAATATTACTTCATTTATATTACAGCTGCAGGTGTCCGTTCTGCGAACCACAGAGCCTATGGCGATAGGCTGGTGCGGTTGCGCCACCAGGCAGGTCAGTAATCCACTACCAGTAACTGTAAAGAAATATAAAAGTATGACAGTCAGCAAAAGAGTGCAGTGTAGTCAGTAAGGAATAAAATCTGCAAGTAACAGTGTGAAAGTGTCTGCAAGTCTTGCTTGATTACAAAAGTGTGTTTCAGCCTGTAAGTTAAACCGAAAAATGAAACTGTCTGACATATATTCTGAAATCAAAATGCCCTACCTGTAAGAAAATAGTACACAACCTGCAGCAGGCTGAAAAGTATAGCTGCAGAAGATGATGAAATCACATGTGTGAAATATATCCCTGTGGAAATACTGAAACATGACAGAAGTGAGACTGCTGGAAAGGATTGTAATAACTACAGGTAAAACATGTCAATAAAGCCTAGAAGTAAGTACCATCCTGAATAGTAAAATGAAAGCAAGTGAGAGAGTGTGAGAAAGTGTCATGAATCCAGCAATACAGTAGTAATAACCCCTGAATAAAGTATACTGCAGTCAAGACAGAATGAAATGCATGTGAGATTCAAAACCAAACAGCGAAATCTGTTCAAAGTGTTGCTGCATCTGGAATGTGTATCCCAAAATCTGGATATGTTGCTCTCAGTCTGAAATATGCAGATAGGATGATTGTCTGATATACCAAACATCCACACTTGTCTACAGCTATATAAAGCAAATGTAGCAGGATGATGTAGCTGAACAAAGCTAGATATGAATGTGTATGAAGAACACTAAAATGTATATTGATGTTGCAGTAACAGTCCTATCACCAAGTTGAAATAGTTATCATATAGGAAACTGTAGTTAGAACAGTAGTGTGTATATAACTGTAGCTATTAGAAATGTACAGCATATGTATTGTTATTGAAGGTGTTAATATTACTTTCTTTACCCCACCCTATAACCACATATAACCCATTCCATGTGAAAATGGTATGTGCAATCACAATTAATACCCCTGGACGTTTGTCCTGTTGGGTCATATATATTTGCATGTCCGTTGATGCATCTGCCCTGTTCATACATCCGCACCTGATGGCCTGTTGCCATCAATTAACCCTGCATGTTGTTGGACTGTGTATTTCTGTTCAAATTATGCATGTGTTATGCACGCTGTTCAATGGTGTGAATATCTGGGTGTTTGGTTAATGGGAATACTAATGCATGCTGTTACAACTAATTGTGAATGGTATTATATGTCACTAACCCAAACCGTCATGACATAATGCAAAACATAGGACAACAGGGAAGGCGGGTTCCAGTGGACCCACCTCTCCCACCTCAGCTGGCGAGTGCACCTGGCACTAGTGCCAAGTCCGGACCCTCCTCTGGTGGCCCTGTGCCACCTGCGGGTGGAAGCGCTGCAGGGGATGGGGCTTGCCCCCCCCTCTACAAGTGTGGCCAGAGGAGAACCACCACTCACCCTCCGTAGCGTCCGGACTGTGGTGCGTAGGGAGATTCGGGACTCTGTTCTTGAGCCCCTACGCCAGCTCGAGGCACGGGTGGCGCAACTAACGGGCATGCCTGTTGCCCCGCTTACACAGCCCCCAGCACAGCCCCGTCCTGGGCAGTGAAGGAAAAGTGGCAACTGCCTATGGGTGGGGATATCAGTTCCACTGTTGCCATCTGTGGGCTCATGGGCTCTGGATATCCAAACCTCCATCCCCGTCAATTGTGTAACCCCCCCACACGTGTCATACACCGCCTCTGTATGCGTCTTGTTTGTCTTGTCTGTTTACCTACCCAACCTACCTCCCCAGCTGTACCGACTTCCTTCACCTGACATACCACTCTCACCTGAAAAAAAAAGGGCACTCTGTACCCACAAAAAATTACGCCCATACATAGCTGCCCATTCCGCACACATGTCTGCTGGACATGGAACCTATCAATTACAATTGGCTATACAACAAGTATTATTGTTGTCCTGACACCTCTCTCAGGGGTGGAATGTTTCAAATGTCACACCAAATTACATACATATGCACAGCTGTTGCTGATGAAGAAATGGGCAGCTATGGGCCTTAACTACATCCCTCCTGCACATCCCAAGCTTGTTTCCCTACTGTCTTACCCTCTTTGTGACCCCTTTTTCACCACTTTCCTGTCTCCCCATTTTCTTTTCTTTCAAAGAAAATAGCTGGTGTCGCCAGAGTAAGCACCGTTAAGCGGTTGTAAGCGGTGTGCGTGGAGCTAACCGCCAGTGCGCATGCGTGAGCTCACGCAAACCAGCGCTAACCGGTTACAACTGCTTAAAAGTGCCTTAGTCACTTTGATTGACAGGTCCTGTACTCAGTTCAAAAGCAAAATAAAATCCCACTGTCAGTCCCGAACCCAGGACCTTGCAAACACTAGTCTGTACGATCTACCACTAAGCCATGACTCTTATACAAAAACATTGTGCTAAAATAAATATAACATGTAATAGTAGGAATGAATGTAAAGGGAAATTAGGTTGTGTAGTACCCAAAGCATGTCATTTAAAATTATTGTCAAAACTACTGGATTTCCATAATAGTAGTGTGTGAACAGCAACAGCCATGCTAGTTGGTAGCTTGTAGATAATAAGGTCAGTTAAAGTACATATATAAATGTATGTATATGTACATATATATATATATATATATATATATATATATATATCTATATATAGTTGTAGGAGTCATTGTGCATACACACTTGCTACAGGGAACATGAGAGAGGAATGGAGAAATGTGAATATACAACACAGCCTGAATCATGAGAGAGATACTAACCTTTACACTCACAGAACACTGTCCACAGCATACCAGCATTGTCCCCGCCCTCACAATCTGAAAGGGCAACGCCTATCCCACATACCCTTTTATAGCACTGACCTGAAATCACAGTGAGAACTGCAATCAGTACACAACTGGCTGTATGCAATTAGCAAATGCTGGTTTACAATTGGTGCAGAGGCCATCACATGGACCTATGCAGATACCTACAAAAGCATCCAGGGCTAACACTCCCCACATGCAATACATTCATTGCATTGTCTGTAAGCAGACAGAGGGAGAGCGAAGTGAGAGAGAGAGCAAAGAAAAAAAAAAAATACACTGTGACTCTGTCACCCGAAGCTGTCAGCACTGACAGTAGCAGCAGCAAGCAGAAGCAGTGGTAATGCAACCAGCTGTGACAAACACAGGTAATGCAAAGTAGCAGGTTAATAGTGTGCATACTGTGAACCCTCCAAATGTGTCATAGGTCTGTATCCATAGGTATGTCCATGTGATATGTTGTGTGTACGTAGTTCCACCAAAAGGGGATGACCATACATTACATGTCAATCAGTCTTAGGCCATGATCCTGGCAGCAGTTGTCTGTGCATTGGCCCAGCAATGGCTGTAGTGACTGCTTTGAAAAGTCAGCTAGGTTCAAAAGTCAGGATCAGCCCATCCCAAAGGCACACTGGCTGGGAACAAGTGTCTGCAGGTACCCGATGTCACTGCATATGCATCCCATACTGCATAATTCCATAGCTTAGCAGACCAGGCCCGTTATGCATATGATGTGGTAATTCCCAGGGTCAGTCGAGGTGCCCCCTTAGTGGTATGGGACCACTGTTGCTGTATGCCACTGTCCAGGTACATATCCTGTAGTACGGCCAAGATAAACTATCAGTGTTATATGCGGTTGTATGTCCTCTCGGAGTGCCGGTAACACACATCCAGGGGTACCACGAGGTCACAGTGATGCTGTGTGTTCTTCTCTGCTGAGGGCGGCCCTCACCTAGACATGTGAGAGGATGGGGAGGTTACATCCAGGGGGGATAAATATTTTAAAGGTGGGGGAGAAGGAGGGGGATATGTGCACCGAACATGTCTGCAAGATTGTTGCCAATATCCGTGTGTTTGGTGAATGTTAAGTAGGTGTGGATTAACACAGAGCATATCTGAGGCATGTGGTCCATATGTGTAATATAACTGAAGAAGGCCTTGTGGTCATCCATAGTGTTTGTGTCCATTTCCCTCCCAGAGTAGGCCGTGGCTGTTGTTATGACGGACCGTAGCGTAGTACCAGTGCTGACCACAGATGCCTTCCCTTAATGTGAATGTGCTCTGTCCTGCAGTAGCCTCCTGCTATTGTTATACAATCTGCCTCTGTCTGGGGTCCACCGGACAGGATGCCTAACCTTTGTGCATAGGGTCTGGGTTAGAAATGTGTGTGCAAGTTCCATGCAACCCGTGGCATGTCCGTGGTAAGCATTTGCAAAGGGGTCAGCAGTGTGGCTTGTGGCTTCCACTGGCCCAGTGTGCTGCATGGATACCATCTCAGTCCCAGCAAGTGAATAACTGTCTAATCACATACATATCAAAGTAGTCTACTGTGCTGGTGGTGGTGGTGGGATATGTATATCCAGGCCGAGTAACATCTGTCCACATCACAGTACCTTGGGATGAACCCCCAGAGTGAGGTTGTGCATTGCACCTGTCAGTGTGTGCTGACCGATGGGGCATGCTACTATGTTGTGTGGAATGTGGCAGGTATTGTTGCACAGGTGTTGGCTGAGCACTGATATCTGGCCATGTACCTGTGTATCCACCATGACACACACACATGCAACATATGGGAGTAGTAGTATATCACTACACATGAGTATCATGTATAGTATGTGTGCCATATATTGCTGACATGGTCTGCTGATATCCTGTTTGTGTTCTCTTCCAGGAGATGGCGCGACAGCGTAACCCGCCTACTCTGTGGCGGAAGATGAGGAGATCCACCAGAGCCTGGTGCGGGAGTATGACATCCTGTTTTCCCGCACCAGTCAGAATCAGCAGGAGAGGGCCGCACTGTGGCAAGACCTTGTCCGTAGGGTAAATGATATTGGCACGCATAACAGGACATATGAGCAGGTACGACATCACTACAGTGATTTAATCCAAGTGTCCGCAGCGTGCATCAGATATCCACAGGCAACAGGTCGCCACAGGAGGTGGGGTGGCCACACATCCCCCTCACCAGACTGGAGGGCTACTCCTAAGTGTTGTGGCTCCAGCCCCGGAACACCAACAGCAGTACACCTGCATTATGATGGAGGCTGGTTCCACACAGCAGCACGACATGGAGCGTGCAGGTAATATGCCATATGTACACCTGACTGTTCTGTACACTGTATCATATGCGATATCAATGGCACAGTTGTGCCCACTGACATTAATCTCATCATTTGTGCAGGTCCCTCCAGGGTTACAGCAAGACAGGCCATCCATGCTGGTGAGTGTGTTTAACATAACCTATAATAGTCCTGATAATGCTAGTAACAGTAGTGTAACTCAGTAGTGCTCTGTGTGTATACTGCGGGGTGTGCATGTGTGCAGGTGTGCCTGTGTCCATGTGTGCCTGTGTCCACGTGTGCATGTGTGCTTGTGTCCACGTGTGCATGTGACCACGTGTGCATGTGTGCCTGTGTGCATGTGTCCATGTGTGCATGTGTGTATAAGTGCATCACTGGTAACAATGTCTGGAGACTGTAAACTGTGTTTCCTGTCTTCATCCCACAGGTTCTGGGACTGCTCTGGTGACCTGCAGCAGGGAACCTGAATCCTGTGCCACGGCTACTGGTAATGATGATATTTGTGTAATGGTACAGGAAGGTGTGTCAGGGTCTGCCATTGGTCAGCCAATTGACAGTACACCGCTGTCAACCCCATCATTGTGCACAGTCATCCTGCCTGTACATCCTTTGTCACCATTGTCCCTAGGTGATGGACAGGATACAGTGGGCATAGACCAGGGTAATGTGGTACCTGTGGCACATGCGTCCCCACACAGCAGCCATGGGCAGGGTCCTCCGATGGTACCACACAGACAGTTGCCCATGGGTTCTCGTGGGAGCATCCGTGGGCGTACTGCCTCTGGCCGACGTGCCCAAAGAGGTCTGTCAACCTCAGCTATGTTTTGGACTGTCATGCAGGCACAGTCACGTATGGAAAGGTACACCAGACAGGGTCTGAGGGAGCTGAGAGCATGTCGCACAGCCATGACAGACAGTATGCGTGACATTGCGGATTGCTATCCGTAACTTCACTGATGTCATAGACAGACGTTGTGGGGACATATTACAGCAGTTCCACAACCAGATGTCCATGAGCCAGGGCAATGGTGGGCGTTTGCGGTGTTGACGTGGCCGTATGCCAGCAGCAGCAGCTGGCAGTCGGTGCGGACGACAACAGGCTCGCGCACGCCCCCATAGTGCCAGCAGCAGCCCCAGCAATGCTGGGTCTGTGCTGTCATCGGAACGCCCCAGGAGACCACGTGCACATGGCTCTGGACAGTCCCAACAGGGACTTGTGTCCAGTCAACACACTCCCGCTTCTGATGACAGTACCCAGTCTGGCTTTGTACTGGATACGGTCCGTAGCACCCCTGCCAGGCACAGGTACCATGTCCGTGCACACAGACACTGATCTGTATTGCCTGCCAGGTGCAGTCTGTGGCTGTCCACAAACCCCTGTATATGGCAGCCATAAGGTGGAACTGTGTGCGTGCATACACACATGCGAAATGTTAACACCTAGGGCAACCACATGCACGCACACACTGCACCAACACTGCCCCACCCTGTACTGCTGCCCCTCACCAACACACATACACACACATGTCAATTGGTGGTATCAGTGGCTGACCCAGGCATACCTAATCCACACCCTGTGCATATGATGACACTGTGCCACCTCCTGCAATCTCCAACATCATTGTGGGAACAGGTAAACACGTTGCTGATGCACAGGGTGACTACATAGAAGTGTATTAGTAGTATCATGTTGGTAAAAGTACAGTGTGCTGCTATGACTGTGTGTTTATCCCAGCATGCCTGCTGCAGTAACTGTATGAATGTCCTGAATTGTTATCTGCACCCATAGTACATACCAAAGTATAACAGCTGCACATAATTGCATGCCGGTGGTAAGGTTGTCAACAGATAGCCGCATACATGGGTAGCACAGGGGGAAAGCTAACGCAAGTAGTGATATGCAATGGTGGACATGTACAGTAATGGTGTCAAGTTGCCCACAACGACTATGCCATGTGGATGTTCGCGCATGTAGATATGTGTGCAGTACCAATGTAATCCAAATCACAAATAAGTATGACATAATATCGGTTCTACCATGGGCATCTGCGCTGCGTATTCTTGGGTACATGTTGATAGTGCCTACATATTTGCATTGTTACTTACTGTTATTGTTACCCCTTCTTTGTTGTATAATGCACTACTTCCAGCCCTGTTTACTGTAGCTTTGTTTGCATGCATGTTCGCTTGGGGTCCCCTGGAACACTGCTTACACCTGCAATGCAGAGTTACAGTGCTTCTGTAGACTTCTAGTGACATCTGCATAGCGTCACGATCGTATGTCAACTTTACACATGACAGAACGTCACTGTCTGTCCTGTACGCATGTCGTTGCCTGTGACACATTGCACACGTCTTACCTGGCATTTACCCATGTGCAGTCATATATGTCAGTGCTATGAAACAGTAGCGGTACACCCACACATACACACCTTCAGTATGTTGTTCCCCATTGGCCCTGTGTGTTGGTACTCACCATGGCAATCACACTACTAGGGTAGCATGTGCAAAGGTAACCTGTGAATCGCCTCTATGGTCCAGTTGTGGTTTATGTGAGTCATGTGTCATTGTCACAGCTGCCACATGTATGCAGTCAGCCATCACCCTTGGCCAGGAACGTACAACACATGTGTGGGATGCCACCACACAGCCAATCTGGGGACTGGTCTCTCTGAACCCAGTAATGCCATACCCTGTCAGGTGGCATGTCATATATACTACATCCTGGACAAACGTCAACCCCAATCCCTGCTGCTACTATTGATAATACCTCTGAAGATGTTCCTGATAGTTTTGACCAGTTCTTTACTGAGACATTTCAGGCCCTAGCTAGCCATCTACCTCCTAGCTCCCTGGTCCTGAAAGTAGCACCCTAGAAAACTACTTGCGTCCAGCTGCCAACCAGTCGCCACTTCACTTCTCCGTACCTTGATTGAAACAGTGAAACCCACTACACTTTCTGCTGATCAACTCCTGCCGGTACCTATCAAAACCAGATGATGCTATTGCTTACCCTGTCTCAAAGGTAATCAAAGGAACCATGTTAGAATCTAACTTTCCCACCATCTGGAAAATGTCATATGTAATCCCACTTCACAAAGGAGGCAGCTCTACTGAAGTCTCCAATTATAGGCCAATAGCTATACTCTCTCCACTTGCAAAGATTTTGGAAACTTTCGTCATAGACAAGTCATGCACCACCTAATCCAAACTCGCATTATGGCAGACACTCAGCATGGCTTACGTCCTCATCACAGCACTACGTCAGGCCTCCTAGCCTTTACTAACACCATAAGCCATACTTGCAACAATAATTATATATCCGCAGCCCTCTTTTTGGATATTTCAAAGGCATACAATATGGTTGATCACCAACTTGTACTCCACACCCTGCAAAGACTGTCTAAATACTGGAGCCTTCCAATGGTTTCAATCCTACCTGCATGGTCGACAGCAGGCTGGCCTCTGGCAGAACAAACTCTCTAACCTTCTACCTAACACCCTCAGAGTACCACAAGGCTCTATATTAGGGCCCTTGCTGTTCTCCATCTTCATTAACGACCTTTATACTGTCATCCCGAAAGTCAGCTGTATCCAATATGCTGAATACTCTACTCTGATCTGCTCAGCCACATCTCCAGTAGAGTTATGGTCAGCTACCCAGACCACCTTTAATACAATAGAAAACTGGCTTTCTGAACATCGTCTGATCCTAAATCCCAATCAAACTAAACTGCTGTTATTTCACCAACACGTAGGTCTACCACTTTCACCGTTACCATAACATCAACTGATGACACAATAATCTCCCCTGACCCATCTCCGAAACTATTAGGTGTCATCATAGACAATAATCTCAAATGTGACATACATGTTAACCTGATTATCAAAGCCATCAATAGAAAACTAGGGTCACTTTACAGAATTAAAGCCTTCCTAGCCCCTCCAGCTAAAGGTGCCATAGCTCGCTCACACCTTGTTTCAACCCTTCTGTATGCATCCCCTCTACTCTCGAATATGAACAAGACTGTCCTTAACAAACACTCAATTTGCTACAACCACATTGCCAGGTTTGCCACTGGGCTGCCTTTTAGGACACATCATTGCATCAATCTAAATCAGCTTGGTTGGCTTGCAATACCCAGCCTAATACAGTATAACCAACTGATTATGGCCTATAAAATCCTCTATAATCCAGACAATATTCCTGCACTTCAAATATTATCACCCCCTATAACAATCCTAGACCGCTTCGATCCTCTAACAAAGTACTACTTCAAACTAGCAAGTTTAATAACACAGCCGGTGATTCTCTCTTTGCAAACCCTGTAAGTAGATCCTGGAACTCACTTCCAGCTGATATTACCCTACTGTCCACCTTAGGTCAATTTAACAGTAGACTCAAACAACATTTGTCACTTAACTGGCTATGTCAATGTATTAAGCCTGGCTAACTCGAATGTGTAAAATCTGTGAACCACTTTACTGTGTAATTTTAATTTAATCCTGACTTGTGCTCAGGTCTAACATTAACCTGTGGAACATGTTTGACTTGCTTACTTATGTAATCTCTGTAAATAATCTGTTTGTAATATGTAATGCTACTATTATGTAATGCTGTATCTGCTACCCTCATAGCTTGTCTCCACGGGCCTCCCTGAAATGGACATGCATCCAGTCGGACTATCCCAGTCAACAAATGTAGGATAAATAAATAAATCAATAAAATATATTACAGTGACTACAATACCAGTCAGACATTGACACACACTGACAGCATGCTGAACACACTGGGGCATATGTGGGGACTCAGAATAGCAGCCTGCCTGGGCATCACACACCTCCGCAGCTGGCACACAGGCATATGTTCCGTCGGAACAGAGCACATGCCACACATGGCACGCACATCCCCTGTGCCACACACTCACAGCCTGTAGGGCTACACAACACACCTGCTACAGACGTGTCAGGTACCTGTCTTGTGTGCTGCACTGGGGTCCCGCTCAACAGGCTGTATCTGGTGAAGGTCACAGTGATATGCCTCAGGGGCACTATGGTCCACCACAGCACACATGCATACAGGTCAGTCAGAGGCATGGACAGATATGACTCACTCATTGACCATGCCAGTGTGGCTGCCTGAGACATACCTCCCTGGACTACATGATAGGGAACATAGAATGGATCTCTCAGCATGTGGCACAGGCCAGTATGAGCCTGATGTTGGTTGCCAACATACCCTCACCAGGTATTCTACTACTATATGTGGGAAGGATGTTGTATGTCTACATTATGCTCAGTCTCCACTGTCATTCATAGGGTATCCACTGGCTGTCAGCGTGTGCTTACATGCTAGGGAAGCCACAATGATGTGCATGGGTCATCTTGCACGTGACACCCATGGCCCGATGTATAATGGCAAAGCTCCTTGGTACACACATACTGCCTTATGCTGCAGGACATGGTTTACATAGCGACCTCCGTGGGTATCACACAGGTTAGGACACTAACAGTGCTGCTACACAACAACAGCAGTGTACACCAGAAGATGCATGCATTAGACACTGCCCTCAGCACGGTGAACTGCAATGTCTGTGCAGTACCAGATTCATGATTCATGGCTCACAGGTGTTACCCATCACTGACAGGTTATGCCCCATACCATGCCTGTCGTCCCCTACACATGTAACACACATGGATAGGGGGGTGGTATCCCAAGGTAACACAGATACACACACCTCCAGGTTGTTGGCACAGCACAAACCATCAGGGCCTACTCATGTGCAGCTGACAGTGTGTCGGACTGCCATCTGGTTCATAGCCTGGCACACACAACCCTCCCATACACAGGAAGACCACCTATCCTCCATAACAACACTGGCAATATGACAGTCTCAAGAACTGTATTTATATGGCCGGACTGCATCCAGCCAAACATTGTGTGTGAGCATTACTGTAGCTACAACACACTAGTTGAAGGGTTCACAGCATGTGGTCACCGAATTGCAGTGGAATGACATGTTACCACTACCACAACAGGTGGGGACATGCAGCACCTGTACATCGACTACATGTACACTATATGGCCCAGAACAGATGTGTATCCCCTGCTGTAGGTCTTTCACCATAGACACCCACACTGTATAGGGACATACCACGTGCGGACCCTGCACAGCAAGACACAGTCATATTGGTATACATTGCAAATACCATTTCTCCACTCGAAGCATGTGTCAGACATGGTAACTACTGCAGGTCACAGGTATTTATGTGTATGTGTCACACACATACATCATGTGTGCAATGCCATTGCTGGTTTAGGCAATGGCATGCATTGTTATGTACAAACACCCACACAAGGTCATACTGTGTGACACAACCACACGTGACAGTTGTGGGTTACCAAAACATACCTATCTGTACTCTGACAATGGTAATAGACACAGTAGCAGAGCACACTATTGGCATTACTAGCCAACTAGCCCTGTTTGGCTGTGCTGATAGTGTGGTGACATCCCCTGTGTTTACTGGGGGGGTATGCAGCATCTGGTGTATTGTAGTATTTGCCAAATGGATCTGTGCGCTCACACTTGCATTTACACACACCGTGCTACCCCCACACACATGCACACTTGCAGGATTCATTCCCCTACCTAACTAAGTCATGACACGTGAGAGAGACACATTAGCAAAGCGCACTATTCAGTTTACTAGATAGTTCCTCTTCTCTGGCTATACTTATAGGGTGCTGACAACATCAGTATTTTGAAAGGGTAATGTGCATCAGGTAGTGTGATCTCCTGATTGCCAAAACTAACATGTTTTTCATACAGAAATGCACACACATGAACTCCCCACATCTAAACACACACATGCCATTTACAGGTTTCAAACTCCTACCTAACTACATTATAGTACTCGGGAGAAACGCATTAGCAGAGTGTGCTATTCACATTACTGGGATGCTTCCTTCTCCTGCTGTACGTCTAGGGTGCTGACATCATCTGTGTTTAGAAAGGAGTGTGCATCCTGTAGTGTGTTCTCCCAGTTGCCAAAAGGGACATTTCCCTCATACATATTTGCACACACACAGTAACCCCCCTCATCCAAACACACACTTGCCATTTGCAGGATTCAAACCACTACCTAACTATGTTATGACACTCGAGACGGACGCATTAGCAGAGCGCTATTCGCATTACTGGGAGGCTTCCCTTCTCCTGCTGTACTTATAGGGTGCTGACATCATCTGTGTTTAGAAAGGGGAGTGTGCATCCTGTAGTGTGCTCTCCCAGTTGCCAAAAGGGACATTTCCCTCACACACAGTAACCTCCCTCATCCAAACACACACACTTGCCATTTGCAGGATTCAAACCACTACCTAACTATGTTATGACACTCAAGACGGACGCATTAGCAGAGTGCGCTATTCGCATTACTGGGAGGCTTCCCTTCTCCTGCTGTACTTCTAGGGTGCTGACATCATCTGTGTTTAGAAAGGGGAGTGTGCATCCTGTAGTGTATTCTCCCAGTTGCCAAAAGGGACATTTCCCTCATACATATTTGCACACACACAGTAACCCCCCTCATCCAAACGCACACACTTGCCATTTGCAGGATTCAAACCACTACCTAACTATGTTATGACACTCAAGACGGACGCATTAGCAGAGCGTGCTATTCGCATTACTGGGAGGTTTCCCTTCTCCTGCTGTACTTATAGGGTGCTGACATCATCTGTGTTTAGAAAGGGGAGTGTGCATCCTGTAGTGTGCTCTCCCAGTTGCCAAAAGGGACATTTCACTCTCACAGCCTTTCACACACACAAACCCCACTCACCCACACACACACACACTGAGCATTTGCAGGATTCAAACCCCTACCTAACTATATTATGGCACTTGAGGGAGACGCATTAGAAGAGCGTACTATCCGAATTACTGGGCATCTGTTCTGCACCTGTAGTATTTCTAGGGTGCTGACATCTTTATTTCCACAGAGGTATGTAGATGTAGTACTACCTGTCAGGTGGGGGATAGCATATATATGCATTTGCAGCCACCTACGTCAGGGTCAGATATGCACATTGCACTGGCAGGTTATGTTCTATACCATGCTTTGGGACCACAGGACCTGTAACACACAACCAGTCCAGAACACCACACCCACATCCAGGACACACACTTAGCTTCCTTGGGAACAGTGCCAGGATATGCAGGTATTCACATACACCATTCCAGTTGTTAACATCAGGTACAGGCATATTGTGTGTGAGAACTACTCAGGCCTCTACCACTTTACCCTACAACCACTACAATTTGTGGGTCCATGTGCTATGGCAGAACCACACACCACAGCCACATGGGTGAATACATATTGCACCTGTCCATCTGCAACGTGGGTACTCACTGTTCCACACCAGAGGTAGACCACCATTGTTGATATCTGACCATAACCACCTTTCCCTGGACATCCATATCTCATCTCCACCCCCCAGGCAAGGTTGTCACTGCACACAAACTGTGTTTAGCACAAGTAGACTCTACACTTGTGTAGACTGGGGTGGATGACTTCAGAGGACCCATGCTGGAGGACTATACTGGCCACTCAGCATAATCCTTGACAATTGCATCCTATAAGCATGTGTACAGTTTGCAATGGTCATGCTATCCCACATACACCCATGACTGCTCCACAAGACACCTGTCAGCTGTACACCGGCCATATATGCACCATTCAACAGACAGAGTGACCTAATACATTGCAGAGCTGTAGCCCACAGAGGGAGGACATTTGTGGACAGTTCCAGCACGGCACTTCATTCACACATACTCATTACAACACAGTGTTGACAGTGGCATCGTCCAGAGAATGCAGATAGGGCTCCCCTCAGTCTGTTATTGACGGACACCTACTGTCAGAGATCCTCGGCAACCCTCTCACAGCACACACCGACAACATGGCTGTGGCTTAGCACATTCAATCCCTGAGACCTCCACAGTGCCCCTGCTTGACAGAGGCACAGCTCACTAGCCTCACATGTTGCCTTCTGTGACCTACTTTACAGTGGCACGGTAGCCTACTATCCTGGGGATGCAGATGCCAAGCACACTCTGGCTGAGCTGTCATTCCCTGGGGCAAGAAGCCTAGTATTGACCTCTACACCCATATGTTCAATTGTCAGATGCACAATATTTGTTGTGCTGTCCTACTGTTTGCAGGTCTTTATTGCCATAGCATTCCCTGTTCCTATGACCAACTTGTGTATCTGTGGCAGATGTTTGCATATGAGATCCACTATATCACTTATGTCTCTGTGGTCATTTACTGTGTGCACTGGGCTGATTGCTGTGTTGTGGTTGGTTCCTGGACTGACACGTACAAATACCAGATATGTGTGGCCAACTGCTACACAGAGATATGGCCTAAGTGTGTGAGCATGCCCAGTTCAGCCTTTCCATGGCATGTTGTCTGACATATGCCTCATTTATCAAAGTGTGCGAGCATGCCCAGTGTGAGCTTTCCATATGTTGCACTCTGAAGTCCACCACATATTTGGGTGTGTGTGACCTAGACATTATCGCACGTTTATGATTGTGTGCTGGGTGTCATGTTGTGTACTAACTGGCCAACTGCTTTGTGTCTGCCACAACAGGGATTATACTGTGCCTGCAGGAATTGCATGGGATACTTTGCAGACAGTTCTCAACATACTTTCATAATGACCTAACACTGTAGTACCGTATAGTGTACTGGTTCGGTACTTTCACTGTGGTGGACAGTATCCTGGGCTTTAGTCCTATCACTGCTTGCCATCTTCATAGTGAGCACAACAGACTGTGTAGGGGCCAGTTGTGCACATATGACCATGTTGCAATATGTTCAGATATGGACTACCTACACCAGGCTCGTCCAACATTGCTAGTGTATTCCACAACATGGGTGGACATTGGCAAACACTAGCGATGTTCCGTAGGCCATTTCGGATGGTAGTCACAGGGTGTGTTTGTCCTTCGACACACATTGTAACTGGAGTTTGCCATTACATATGTCATGGTTGGTATACTGTGCCTCTGTCTACCTCTGACATAACAGTGATACCCAGGGTAGCCTACCATCTCCCATACACTCATCAGGATGCCTCTTGAGGGGTGTCGATATGTGGCACTCTGGTGACCTGTACCAGGAGTTTACTGAAGTGTGGGGGTGCCTTCTGTGTTATGGATCATTCTCTACAGCTTGTCCTATGTATGTCAGTGCTGGGGTTCAGGTCTCTCATGTGCATAGCTCACTGCCATTCAGATTGTACAAGGTGCAACATGTTCATTCATTCCAGGTTGGACATGGCTTCATACATCAGGCACAGCTTTCCTGTAGCTGGGAAGGATGGCGGTGTGTGGGGCTGCAGTTTGTTTACTCAGGCAACACATGGCATCTGTTCATGCTCTTTGCTACCCCTGGTGGGGTACTGTTGTGGACTTTACAGTTGATGGAGGTGTCTGCTGCGGTATATCCCACAGGGGCTATTGTAGTCAGTTGTGATGCTGATGGAGGATGGCTGCAGAGCCAGAGTGAGTTCCCTTATCTACATCTGCCAGCCTTCATGTTTGGGTGGGTATATGGTACATGTTTCTGCGAACACTACAGACACATGTTTGTCCAGTGCAGGATATTTATCACCGTTTGTACCCAGGTCTCACATTACATGTTAGGTACCTCATGGGTTAACACCTGTGTGGTAATTTGTGGGCACTTACTGTATATCCACGGTGGTTGTCTATACACAGTTCTGCGATTAGCTTGCTGACATGGCTATGGCTACAGTTGTCTGTTTGTAGGTGGCCCTTTTGTGGGTTGCTTGTGTCAGCTGGGGGTCGGATATGGTGGGCTGTTTGTACTCCTCTGCATACATGCTCAGTCACAGTCCTTCCATGTTGGCCTATACCTATGGGACATGTATACAGAACTGGGGTGGGGGGGCAAGACCAGGCCTTGTGGGATGCCACTCATATCTGCTTTGTAGTCTGACATGGATGCGGCATGTCTGACCATGTCAGTCATGTCCTTGGTCTGCTTTGCAACCCCTCTACTGACATAGGGGTGTATATTTAGGCTGGTGAACATATCTATACTGAACACGTACGGTATTGTCTAGAAGCATGTACACGGTCCAGCTACGCTGTGTGGACCACATAGCCCTCATCAATGACCTTAATGACTGCTTCAAATGGGTCAGACATGTTTAGGGGCCGGTTCTGCAGTTACAACAGCCACAGTGTGTAGGGTCCAGTATCAGTAGGTCCACATTAGCCTTCTGTCTGCGGTACATAATGATCCTTTCCATAGCTGTGCAGAACAAGCTTGTCAGGATCCTGGGGTGGTAGTTTGGAGTATCCATTCAGGCAACACCTTTGTTGTGATGGACCACTGTTGTTGTACACTGCTCTTTGGGTACATATCCTGTGGTAAGGCTGACATTGGCCAGTAGTGTGATTTTGCATTCCATTACTCTTGGGGTCCATGTTGGCCTCAGCACAGGACACCATCACATACCTTTGCTGCTGTGTGTTCTGCTTTGCAGATGATGGCTGTTACCTCAGCATCTGCAATGTCAGGGGACCATCTGCTGGGATAGGTATTTTGCACTCGGGGGGGGGGGGGGTTTGCACTGCACCTGACAGGTTGTGGGGGGGGGGTGTTTGCACTGCACCCGACAGGTTGTATGTTAGCAATATGTGTGTGTGTTTGGTATGTTGTTTGTAATATCTGTGTGATTCGGAGCATATCTGTGGATGCCCAACATGGTTCCTACCATCAGTTGGGTATGCCTTGTGATTATCCATAGTGTCCTGTACGTTTTGTATCTTCATAGGTTCATGGGTTCATAGTAGGCTAGACACCCTAGGCCATTAGTAAGCATAGCTAGAGTGTGTGTGTCTTTCGCCACCCCTTGTTATGTTCAATTATGGCCATTTATGAGGTTCTTCACTGTGCCTCTGTCTGGTCGTGACACAGTGGGGACCCCCAGTATACATGTGCGGTCATCCATCCACTTGGCAATATTCTTGTTGAGGGGTGTCAGTGAGGGGCTCTGCCTACCATGGATTGGGATCCTGTTTCTGGATGTGGGGAGCCTATGGGTTATGTATCTGTCTTTCCAGCACATCTTAATTCATTATGTGTTGAGGTTGACATCTGTGACTCTCACAGCTCCAATGGCTTTGATTTCCTGTGGTGTAGCATGTCCATTACTCCTGTGTTGGACATGGCCTGGTACAACAGACATACAATGCCTCTGTGTAGGCAGTGTGTGACTGCAGTCAGCTGGGGTGTCTATAGCCAGGCAGCATATGACATATATTTCACACCCTTTATCCTGTTGGTGGGGTAACTATGAGGCCTTCCGAACCGCTGCAGGTGTCACATATGGTACATCCCATATGAGTCATTGTACTAGATTATGGGTCTGATAAGGGAACAGTACAGCGGCACAGTGACCTCTGTTGATGTTGATGTGAATCCTTTCATGATACGGTGTCCAGTATCAACAGTCTTCATAGCCACATTGGCATTGTGGCTGTCACATGGCAGATTAATGTCGACCTGTGTCCCTAAGTCCCTGATGACTCCTTGCATACATAATGATTTGACACCTATGTGGTACTTTGTGTACCTTGTCTGGTATTTGGTGGGAAATTCATACTGTCCAGTGTCTTCGGATGTCTGGGTGGGGTTCTTGTGTGTGAGAGTGTGGTCTGTCGCATGCTACAGACTGTACAGCAGTTTTGACTACAGTTATGTGCACATGGGTGGTGTCCGCTGCTTTGTGCATTGTCAGTTACCTGGCTATATGGGTGTCTGTGCTGCATATGGATACTCCCCCTCCTTTGATGTCTTGGTGCAGGTGTTGGGGCCATAACACATGGTATGTGGTATAACCTAGTAGTGCTGGTGTGCTATCACTAGGCCTGCAGCAGGCTTCTGTCACTGGACAGGCATCAATGTTCTCCATAATGGGAAGTGCCTCAGGGGCATGCATATTGCAGTTTACACATCTGGCATTGGTCAGCATTACCCTTATGTTTCCTACCACTTATGTTTTCTAGGGTGGTGGACAGTCTTTTTGGCCTTGCCTACATACGGCTCTATGGAGGCGGCATAGGCCTTATCCAGTATCCAGACGCACACGGGTAACAGCTGACAGCCATCCCTGTAACAGCAGCATGGCTTGTCATGCCTGACATCTCAAGCAGACACACATTACACCCTCTTGGACTGACAGCTGTAACTGTGCCAGCTGTTAAACATGAGCATTCTGTGTTTGTACTGTGGCATCATTCTTGGTGAGGGTTGGATGCTGCACACAGCCAGTGTCATCCCGCCCTGGGGTACATACTCGGAGGGACCATCCATGTCTCATTTGATGTTGACCAGGGAGGTACATCTCAGGTAATTCACACCAGCATGGACATTGGGTGCATCATATTTCTCCTTGCTTTGGGGTGACCTGCGTACTTGTGTTAAGTGGCATTTTGTGGCAACCTACAAGCAGCTTACTCTACCCTTTCCCTTGTTCAGTCTGGTGAGTGGGACAGCTGTGTGTCTGCCTATACAGACACCTATTACGACTGTATCAGGCATGTTGTTTCTCCTTCGGGCCTGTGACTGTTTGGCACACCAGCTTTGCGTACTATTCGTTGCATGTGCTATGTTTGAAGGTTGTGGTTGCTTATGATCTACTTTGGAGGCTTCTGTTGGTGTGGTGTGTTTGTAATTGAGGCCTCCGGGAATATTTGTCTGTGTTTATGTGTTTGGTTTACAGTTGTGGTAGGTCTCTGTGGGACTGGGTTTGTGGTGTATGTGGTCACCTTCTCCTCCTGACTAGTGTTGACAGTACTGAGTTGTTGGAGCTCAACCTCTGGTTTGGATACATGGATGCATCTATCACATAGGTTTGTATTTATTGGGGGGTGTTGTGGTTGTCTGTGTACTTGGTACTGGCGTCACATTGCCTCTGGATTCATAGATTATACTTGTTGTGCTGGACTTAGTGGATTGTATGTGTGGACATATGTTGTTGCCATACTACTGGTCAGTGATTACTTCCCTTTTTATGTTTGCTCTATCATGTGGTAACTTCCTCATTCTCTTGCATGGTTTGGTAATGGCTGGAGGCCAGCATGCCAGATGCCTGCATGTATGGCATTGTGTGTTGTTGTTATTTGTGATTGCATACTCCAAGCATTCCTGGCTGTGTTCATGGAATGCCTGTATAACATGTTCTGTGGTGTGTCCCATATTCTGCACTTGCACAGGGCCTTTTGTGGATTCAACATCAGTTTTGAGGGCTGCAACCTATACTTTACACATGTTTTCACTGTGGTATTCTGGCCAGGGACTGGGGTCAGGGTGTGTATATCCAGTGTGATTACTCTATGGTCTGGTCTTACCAGTGAGGGGTACACTTCTCATCTTGCCATCCAGTACACATGTTGCTGATTATCACATCCAGTATGCTTACCCCTGTTGTGGGAGTAGTACATTGTTCCTGGGCATTTTGGTTTATGGAATCTGGGTAATTTTCTCCTACTGTGTTGGTGCTAGTACAATGCTACCGGTGTATGTCTGGGTATTTTCAGTCGAGCAATATAATGTGGTTTGGGGGGTTTGATATATTCATGTATTCCGACATAGGCCAGGTGCTGTTCCTGGTATTAGGACAGTGGTCTGCAGCAGGCTATATACTGCGAGGCAGTTTTAGCCATTGGTATTTGACCATGGATATTCCATGCTGCTTCTTGTTGTGGTTTCAACATGGGGGTGTGGTTATCCTTGCCATTTCTTGCTAGTCACCCTCCTTTTGTAGCTTGTTCCGTGTTTTGCGGCTGTACAGCACAGTATGAGGTGTGACCTGGTAGTTTTAGGGTGCAGATGTGAGCCTTGCCCAGTTCTCTATTACAGGACTGGTATCCACATTCTCCTTACTGTGTGCGTTTACACTGCACACATCTTGCTGTTTATACATCTGTCATGGGGTAGTATTACATCTAGGTTCCTATCCCTTGTAGAACCTATGAGGTTGGGTTTGTGTTTTGAGACTTACCTATTCAGGGCATGCTGTGGGTACTGACAGCCTTTGCCAGTATCCATGGGGCATGGCATGATAGGTGCACGCCACCCCTAGCAGGTGGTGCATCATGTCAAACTCCGCATATCTTCCCAGCCTGTAACACATTGGCTCCCCTTTGACTGACTGCATTACTTCAGCCAATTATTGTACTTGATCTTCTTGTCTTCATAGTGTGGCATCATGCTTGGTGAGGGTGAGATGTTAGGAGGGGTCTTCATGTTTGCATATACTAGATGGTGTTACATTGCTTAACACATGGCAATCATGCCTCAGGTGGTGCTGCAGGGCTGCCTCTGTCGGATGCACATACTACACTCCCTGTACATGTTTGAGAGCAGGTTGTGTCATGTTAAGCATCCCTATTACTATATGAGTGAGTCAGAGAGGGGTATCATTCCCAGGGTTCCTACTGAGCCAGTGTATGTGCTATGCGTTGCCTCTTTGCCAAGGCCAGGGCATACTGGGCACGCCTCCTTCTGCCTACTGGGGCAGGCTCAGGTTGTTCCTCCTCCGAGTCACGCTCTGCCTGTGATAGCCTTGGCAATGGTGGGGGCTGTTTGGCCCGGCCCTATGCTGGTCCTGCTGCAGCTGTTTTCGCAAGATCATATTATGTAGCATAGCACATACCATGACAATTTGGGTACATGTAGTTGGTGTGTACTGCAAGGCTCCACCAGATTTGTCCAGACACCGGAACCGTGACTTGAGCAGCCCAAACACACGCTCTATTAAATTACGTGTTTGTGCATGTGCCTCATTATGGCGTTCCTGTTCAGGTGTGTGTGCGTTTCTGATGGGTGTCATCAGCCACGGCTCCAGTGCATAACCTGCATCCCCCACTAGGTGTCCATGTGGGATGTCCCCATTGGCAAATGTCTGGTACAGCTGCGTCAAATGCCAGATGTGGGAATCGTGATAACTCCCGGGGCAGCCAGCACACACATTCATTATTATGCCCTGGGCACCACACACGACCTGGCAGTTGATGGAGGGGAAGCCCTTGCGGTTAATGTAGGCCCTACCCCACTCACCGGCTGGTGCTTTGATGCGTATGTGCGTGCAGTCTATTGCACCCAGTACCTCAGGGTATTCCGCTATTTGCTGGAAGAGACTCATATTGCTGGCCAATACCTCACGGGCATTGGGGAAATATACATGATCACCGACATGTGCTGACATGGCATCCAGGAACTGGTGTAGTACCCTGGAGGCTGATGCCTGTGATATCCCCATCATATTGCTAGTTGGTCTCTGGAAGGTACCTGTTGCTAGTATTCTTAGGCCAACACATACATTGGTTTCCACTGGGATGGGTTCCCCTCTGTTGGTTCTGTGTGTGAGGCGTGGCCTGCACAGCTCAACAATTTGCTGCAGGAGCTCTCTGTCCACTCTATAGCACTCTACTATCTCCAGCTCATGTAACCCATGGTAGGTGACCCTGGGCCTGTACACTCTTCTCCGTCTCCTCACTGTGGGTTGTCTGGCACCATCTGCATTGTCACCACCCTCAGCAAGTCGCCTATGTCTCATTATGACAGCTATGGCAGCCCCTAACATTTCTGCTCTGAGTGAAGCTTTTTCAGTTTTCACTTCTATTAGCTTACTCCTGTCTTGCAGTGTCTCTTAATGGAAACATCCTGCACTACTGTTTGCAGAGTTTTAAGTGCTGGGCTGGGCTACTATTCTGCCTGTGGAATTGCCTGCTTCTAATTGTTTTCACCTGCTAGCTTCAAGAGTTATCCCTGCTAGCTTCCTATTAATTCTGTTGCTTCCTTTTTCCTCTCTGTTTCTTCAGGGGGGAGCAACGTGCATACTATCTGAAACACGCTCACAGTGGCTTACACGCGCGCACATGTGCTTACACGGTTCAGAATCTACTTATTCGGGTTTACACGCGCGTACACCCGCGCAAACACTGTTACACGTCTGCCAACAGCCTCCAACATACTCAGACTGCCTTACACGCGCGCACACCCGCGCAAACAGTGTTAAAAATCTCCCAACACGCTCCCACATGCTCACACTGCCTTACACGCGCGCACCCTGTCCTACTCGCGCTTCATGGTGGGCACATATGCTCATGCACGGCCAGCAAGAAACTTTGGTGTAGGTAACAGTGTACACCTTCCATTTCTTGACTTTCCATGACTTATCTAGTGGCACACCTATTTCCATTATCTGTGCCTGTCATCTGTCATGTTACACTGGCCTCCAATGAACTGCATTTCTTTCTACCATTCCCCCCTGTGATGTCACCTATCTCCTACTCTATTCCTCCCCCTTTTGTATGTCTTACACTACTCAGACTGTGCTCATTTGGTATGTGACTGTGAGATTCAGTATCCGAACCCTCATTTACGTGAGATTGCCTACTAATGCTTAGTTACATGTCTTAGACTCGGCTTCCCCCTTAGCAACCACTACACGGTGGCCATGTTGGTTTTGGTCTGCTGGTCCCTGCATTGTCATTCCATGTATTGCATGAAACCCACATTTGTGGGTTTATAACATTCTTTTTTATGGTTTTATACAGCGCAGCCCATTTGCGCGGGGCTGCGCTGGGTTTAAACATCGGCGATCGCCGAAAAAAATATATATATTTTTAATATTTTTGCATCGGGTTATCTTGCCAATGGCCACATATTTGGCCATTGGCATGCTGCCTGAGTCATATGCAACCTTTATTTGGAGCTGACATCGCTCCGTTGTGGAATTTGCAGAAATGTACTCAGTTGTCAGCTGAGTACATTTCTGCAGCTAAAACGTCTCCTACACGGACTGGTTTCTGCTTCGTGGATCGCTAATATACCTCATTTGCATACCTTTTGGATGCAAGTGAGGTGTTTAGCATATCCACGCCCAGTCCGTGTAAGAGACGTTTTAGCTGGTCTCTTACACGGAGCTTAGGGCTGTTCCTGGATTGCGAGGCTTGCATGGAGTGTTGCACGTCTCTTACACTCCGTGCAAGCCTTCGTGAATCCTGCCCTCAGTATTTTCACCCATCTATCATAGCGCATCTCTAAGTAGGGCTATGGATTTTTTTTTTTGTGGTATATAGATTTTGGCTAGTTTCATTGTTTATTTACCACTTTGGGGAACAAAGGTTTTAACGACATCCTTATCTTCTTGCTGTGGACACTTCCTCATATAGGCTACAGTTTAGAAGATCTTCGACTGGTAATATTATCCCATTTACTCCTTTTTGTTTTCTGTCATTCTTGTATATATTTTATAGCCCGACAGGATAGTGTCACATGACTTGATATACATGTTTTAGCTAGGACTGTATTCTTTCAGGTGTTTTAGAACTGTAAACTGCTGTGAAGGCCTGCTTCCCTGTGTTTGCCTTTGTTGTAGATATTTCTAGTATTCCCTTGAAAGATTTTTAGTCTTTAGTATTGGATCATTGTAATTCAGTTGGGGAGGGAGTAAATACAGTAAATAATTTTGACAAATAGTATTTGGGTTGCAGTAAGAATACATAGTAATGGCAAGCTGAGATCTATCTAGGCCTGTGTTTAGATGAATGCCACCTGATAAGCCATGCTGGCTGTCCATTTTTTGTCTTGACAGTAAGTATGTTTAAAGTAGGGAAAAGAACAGCAGTCCCTTTTGTAACTGGAAAACATGATATTACTAAGCATGAGTAAGCACATTTATATAGTTCTGGTAATTACTACAGAATGGCATATTTTTTATATTTATTTCTATCCGCAGAAGTAACCCTGCATGCACAAGTCATAGGGAGGGATATTATTTCCATGCAGACTTTCTGGAATTTGCAAAGTCGAGTACTGCTGTCAGGCTAGTCATATACACAGCTGCAGCAAAATGTTATTGTCGGTATGTTGTACAGCTGCAGCAAAATGTTATTGTCAGTATGTTGTACACCTGGATGTCATTTATACCTCTCAACCTCTTCGAGCAAGAAATCTGGACAAAGCCATAAGTAAGGGGGGACAAAGTCCCCAACATAAGGACACTTTATCAAATAAGTCTGTAAGAGCAATATTTAAAGAGTAACAGGTTTTACATTGGCATGAATTTTCTGAAGGGTATGAAGTCTGAAACTTAAATGTTTGTCATTATTTTTGGACTTCAACCCTCAGTGATTTGCCAGAAAAACACAATTTTGTGAGGAGGACAAATATATGAGACAAAAATCTGTACATTCTGGAAAAATTAGCACAGTTGAGAGGAATGATGTCATTACAAGCAACAGCCATCATACTACTGTTACCCAGAAGTACCACATTAAAATATGGTTTATGCCATATATCTGTTGCTATTAGTTGAACATCCCATCCCTGCCCACAAGCCCTTTCACCTTCTTGTACCATTATCAGACAGCTTGTTCAAATAGTAATGAATTTGCTGTAGGTATTACTACAGACATCTGATCCACTAGCAGTTAGAATGATCATGTGAAAATGGAAAAGAACAGCTAGAGGATATATTCAAGGTGGTATCTTTGGTGGATAATTATTAAAGCAATAAGAAACAGCCATTGGACAGTTTGTAGTCATTGCAGGACTTTGTGAAGATAGCAGTAAATAACTTTAGAAACTATGACCTTCTTTCTCTTGCAGATGTTATCCATTCTAAGAGGGATATAGTCTATTTATTTATGGTGTGGTGAAAGAAAGTTTGTAGAAACATTTCATAAAAAAAGTTAGCATCACAGCTTCAGTTCATGCAGGCCTTTAGCTTGCTCAGGTGTATAAATTAAGAACATGCATCATGTCTGCATCTAGAAAAGCAAAACGCAAAGGTGAAAGTAAGCAGATAAAAGACATTCTTAACACTGGAGGAAAAAGGTCAACTTTTCTGCTTTGTATAGAAGGATGTACATCTAAAATACAATATTTAGCAGAGAAAAGATTATATGCCTGATTCAATAACTGAATCATGCTCAAGAATAGAAGTTCTTAGGGCTTTATTCATTAGTATTGCTGAGCAAATATATTCAAAATCAGCAGGAATAAGTTATCCAAAGTAATTTTTTGCAGTAGGAAGAGTAACTTAACAGAGAATCATTATTGTGCATTAGGATGGAATTATTAGAAACATTTGCTCTACTGCAGTAGTGAATGATTACCACAAACAGAAGGAGATAACCAGCAAAAGATATTTGAGATATGTCTGGCATATGGTTAGAAAAAAACAATAGCGCAAGCAAATAATGTGGGAATTTCAAAAATGGACAGAAGACAGGCTAGAGATTGCAGTGGAGAACTTTATAGTTTTGACAACTCAGCAGTGAAGATTGACGCAGACATCATCCTGTACTCCTGGTTTGATTCCCTCTGTCCTGACTTGTACAATATGCCACTCTGAGAAAGTTATTTAAGCATAACAGTTAGATCACTCCTAAAATGAGACAATTGAGCTTAGTGGACCTGTATATATACAGGATTTATATCTTGTTAACCAGGCTGCCCATTTTCATTGTTGGCTTGGGGACAAATCCCCCAGACTGGATAAAAGTAAGGTACAACAAGAAAGAAAGTTTTATTTGAGCATTATCAATATACATAGTAAGTTTGAGATAAATGGCTTAAAGGACAACAGTGGGATTCTATTATTAAATGCTCAACTTCTGTCTTTTTTCTTCCTATTTACTGTCCCTGCTATGAATAAACAACAATACAGCATTTAACATATTTTAAATGGACTGTTTCTCTCCACTAGAACAGTACCTTACTGTACTGTGGTGGTTTCACTTTCAACAAACTTGTCACTCTGAAGAATTTTGCTGCAGTCTCCAATTCAGTGATGTCATCAAGGCCACTGAATACAGGTAGTTTTCTGGCCAGTTCCCTCCCCAAACTGACTACTGTCCTAAAAACCCACCCATGCTGTGATGTCACAGCTCTATGGTTCTTACCCTACCCATACAGAAAGTAAAGGCCAGAGCAAGGAAATAGTCTGAGTCAAGTCTCCTGCTGTGAGCTGTCAATCACAGCAGGAAACAGCTCAAATTACCCTTAGCACTTTGACAGCTAAGGACATTAGGTGTGAAGGGAGATGGGAGATGAGTCAAAGTAGTTCAATTCAGGCTTCCCAAAAGACTGCAGTTTAGCTATTCTAAAAAGAAGCAACAGTAAAAAGCACTTTGAAAGTCTTCTGTGGCATTTGCACTTTGTGTTTTAAGTAGTCATTGAATGGCATGAAATGTTACTTAAAACTGAATGAAAGACCGCAGTATGTGCATGTAAAATCAATGCAGTGACAAGAGCTTTAGAAAGAAAGAAGCCTCCATGATGTAATTTTTTTTACAGACAAGCACTGCATTATGGGATACATGGAGGCAGACTAAACAATTAGAAGTACTTCAGACCCCATGTGGTCAGACTCAGAAATTACATATAAAAATATTTAAAAACCTGTAAATAGTCCCAGAGTGGTGTTAAAATGTAAGAAACACCAACCCATGATGAAATAAACATGTTTTTTGAGTCTGTGGGTGCGGTTGTCCTTTAAGATGAAATGAAAACAAGAAACAGTGCAGGTAGAAGATTAAAAATAAGACATAAACCAAAAGTATACAAAAGATTGCCTGTACAGATATGTCACATAACATCTGCATAGTGTACTTACAAAGTGTTTGCATGCATTTATGTAATGTATTTGCATGTTTCATTATAATAAAGTATACATGAGGGAAATGAGCAAAATGTACACTAAAACTGAATTTAAATGGATTTCATCACACCATAGTCAGAATGCTTATGTGATATGTTTTCTTGTATCATCTTAGTAGGAGGTGAAAAGGAAAGTCAGCTGTATGAGATTTAGAAGATAATGTAATAGCTGTTTTAAATGTGTGGAAGTAAAGATGAGAACAAGTATTAGGAACTGAGAAGTAAATTGAGCCATTGTTAATTGAGATGGGAAATATGACTTAAGGGATGGGGTAAATAACTTGATAAGGAAAAGAAGTGGATGTTGTGTGGAATGATAAGGAATGTTGCTCAACAGAAGGGACCAACTGGAAAGATGATGATAAGTTTGAAGCAGAAAGGTTAACTGCTTAAAGTTATGTGTTGTAAAAGTAAGATTGAGTAGAACAGGTAAAGTGTGACTTGGGTTAATAAGTTGAGGATGCCAGTATCAGATGAATTCTTACCTGGTTAAGAAAAAAATGTACTGTTGGTGAGATACTTACTGTACAGTAGTGCATAATGGTAATCAAAGGTGGCTTGCTTCACTAAGGAAGACCTATTGAAAAATAAATTCAAAATGTTTTGGATGCAGTTCACAAAAGAGATGTACGTAGTACATTGGAGGACTGCAGCAGTGTCAGCAGTCCACGGATATTCTTGTGTAGTATACAGTAAATGGCACAAAGCCAAAACATGCTGATACAAAGTCACATGCAAAACCTTGTTTAATGAGGCAAGCAAAAGGGCATACACTTGTGTGATGGCATAAAGCCAAAGCTTGCTGACACAAAGTCACATGCATAGCCTTGTTTAATGAGACAAACAAAACGTTTACTTGTATTGACAGATTTACAGGCAAGTACTTTTACAGTATTGCCTCAGAAATGAACCGTAGAATGAAAATCGTAATGAATGTGGCCTAGTAGCAAAAATGACTGTGTATGGATTGCAACACATTTTGCATTTAGTTGTCAAGGTAAAAAAAATATTACATGTCATCTTATAGGACTAAGGAAAGGACTAATTCACACTACAGAGAGTTCAGGCAATACTTGACAAGAATGAGCTTTCAGTTAACAGGGCAAATGCCACCAGAGAGGTGCTAGGTGGACAACAGACTTTTCATCTAAAAAATTAAAAAATCATGAATCCATAAAGAGTGTGTAGAAGATAGATATGAGTGGAGTGCAAGATAACGAAGTATATAATTTCTATGGCCCACAGGCATGATTTGTTAATTTCATGCATGCTAGACCAATTTCTGGACAAGACACGCGAGCACCATACAGCCAACATTAAATTTTCTGATATAACAAAGTATCTGCAGTCTAAGTGTCATCTGTACACCGTAGCAGGTGTGACACCCCACCACTGAACCAGTAATGAAGGAGCCTCAATCCTAACCACTGGCAACAGTGGCAGACGTACATTGGGAGGATGACAGGTTACACATACAGTATTTCCAGATGCAGCTCCCTGCACCAAGTGCAATTTCCCTTAACAACACATACAGACCACAGTCAGTCCAGGGCTGATTTCACCCTCTTTCCCCAGATCCCCAATAAGACTGCCCACTAGCACAGCTATAGAGTTGAGATCTCAGCTGAGTGGCCAAGACCTCCCACACTCTCTCTGTCCAACCAGTGCTTCATGTCCCTGCCCAAGTAGCTGACACACACACAGGTTCATAGGTGTTTACTAGTCTAATGTCCACAAGGGCCTTTTTAAGCCTAGCCTTGCATTCCAAATCTCTGACAGGTTCTGATACCCTTGGTAAGTGTAAGCATAGGCCTAGAAGATGAATGATTTACAGGTTACCGGTGTTCATTAGAGACAGGTGCCAAACCAGGGATGAATTTCTGGTTTCCCATCCAGTTGTCCAAGTTGCACTTGAATTGGGTTAGGGAGGAATTCTGCTTCACATGAATGGGGAGCCTGTTCCATAGATGTGGTAGTCTCTGGGATGCATAACTATCTCTCCAGCAGGTCCTATTTATATCACAGGCAAGGTTTAACTCTCTAGAACTGGTAGTTCTAGTGCTGTTTGTTTTGTGGATGTGCAGGAGGCCCATCAGCGTGGAGTCTGACAATGCCCTGTACGCCTGGCATAGATCTCCCCTCAAAAGCCCGTAGGAGACAGAATACAAGGATAGGGCCTTGAGGCAGTCTGCATAGGACATTTTACTTGCACCCTGTATTCTTTTAATGAGAAACCTCTGTGGACATTCCAGTTGTTGGATATGCCTAATTAGGTACATACCAATGGGGGCATAGTACTCAATTGTAGGTCTGATGAATGCTGAATACAGTGGAACAATGACTTCCTTGGACTTAGATGCCATAGCTTTGTTTATAAGTTGCGCAACATAGAATGATTTCCTCACCACTGTAGACACATGATGGTCAAAGGTTAGATTACTATCTGTGTGTGTCCCTAAGTCCCTGACTACTGGGTCAGCTCTAAGGGGTGTATTGTCAATATGATAGTTACCAGGAATGGATGACTTCCCAAAGGGTACTATTATGCATTTCTTGGCATTTAGTTTTAGTCCATGGCTCTGACACCAGTTGTTTGTCCGTGTCAGTTCCTCCTGGAGAACATCTGTGTCAGTGTGAGATAGCTGTTAATTTGCAATCCTCTGCAAATTTAGTCAGCCACAGACCACTGGTATTGGCCTTGACTTCTGAGAAGTAAATGCCAAAAAGGAGCTGTCCAAGGACTGACCCCTGAAGGACTCCACTTGTGATTGGCCTCTTTGTAAAGTTGGACTCCCCAATTCTAACTTCCTGGGTCCTGCCTTTGAGCCATTTGGCTATCCACTGGGTGACATACGAGTTTATACCTAACCTCTTGAGTTTGTCAACAATGCCTGAGTGGGTATTGTGTCAAATGCCTTGGCCAGGTCAAGGTAGGCAGTGTGAACAATTTTTCCTTCATCCATTGCTTTGGTGACCTTTTCAAAGAAGTCCACCAGGTTGAGTAGGCATGATCTGCCCTTGATGAAACCAAACTGGATTGGGTACAGTGTCCGGAGGTTTACTATATCTCTATTGATCATCTCCATGATAATTCTTTCCATGGCTTTACATATAAGACTAGTAAGACTTATGGGTCTGTAGTTGGCCCACCTTTGTGCAGAGGGATGGCTGTTGCCATTCTCCATTCATGAGGCATGAAACCTGCTTGGAGGCTAGAGTTAAATAGTAATTAGTAGTAGTGTTCTGGGTCTTAGAGAGAGCTTTAAGGACTTGTTCCGTAGTGATAGTAGGGGGAGATGTTCCTTGTGTTTCACTGTTGCAGTCATTACATTTGGGTAATCTGCTGGCAGGTTGCCCTCAGTCGGCCTGAGTAACAAAGTCTTGGGTCCTGCGTTGGTTACTGTCTCCTCTTCCATGACGTCAGGTCGTCAGGGGTATAAAACATGCAGCCTACGCCATTTTAATCAGTCTTTCTTGCCACGCGGTGCCAGAAGCAGTTCACAAGTGACTCCTGAAATTTTCATTTTCGAGTTTCAGAACCGAAGTCTTCAAACTAAAGCTAAGTACCCCGTTGGGGAAACTTTTTCTTGCTCCTTACCGATGTGAGTAAAAGTTAATAATTGTATTACTTGTGGGAAGCAAATATCTCAAGGATTTTCATTTGTACTGTATTCCTTGCCTAGGCCCTGACCACAACGTGCCTTGCTGTTGGTTTTCTGCTAGATTTAACCAACGCACTATTAAGCGTCTGTATATTTTTGCTTCTAAATACTTTGGTTCAAGATTTAACTATCCTTAAATGTTGTCGGTTAGCAATCCGACTACCGGAATTCACAAAAACGCAAAGAAAAAGACCGAGACAGACCGTCAAGGTCCAAAACCGATGAAGCTTCTCCTAAGCCAGTCGCCGGTTCACCGGTACTCAGTGAGGCGCTTTCGCAGCCCCTGATGCCCGCTACTTTTGAGTCGCAGGCCTCTACCGAGACCCATTCAGAGTCCGGTATGCCATGAGATTCTTCAAGTATTGAACTTGCGGATGTCGCTCCCTTGGATGA
The DNA here is from genome assembly GCF_019279795.1 of Protopterus annectens. Lineage (NCBI taxonomy): Eukaryota > Metazoa > Chordata > Ceratodontiformes > Protopteridae > Protopterus > Protopterus annectens. The sequence continues at coordinate 979,075,706 of NC_056732.1, read as the reverse complement.
GTCCAGAGCCACTGAGCAGGCACCGGCTTCTGAGGATGTTTTCAGGCCTAAAGATTTGTATGTTAAACCGACGCAATCATCAGAAACAAGGCCAAAACCAACTACTACGTCTAAAAAAATGACGCATGAGCCATGTGCTCAGGCCCCTATGCCTAAAAAACAAATGATCAAAATGGCTGAGGATTTAATTACCTTGATCAGGGGTTCCCAACCCCGTCCTGCTAAGAGGCCTAGACAAGGCACTGATTATGAATCTTCAGATCAGGTTTCCATTTATTCTGATTCCTCTTCTGATCAGGAATTTTCTATCCCCCCTTATGAGGACTCTGATGCAGAAGAATCCATCCCTTCTGCGTCTCCTCCTGAGGATTTTTCTTTTGGAGAGACTTTGCATACCTTAAGGGAACATTTTCATTGGGAGAGTCAGGACTTTTCAGAATCCAAAAAGAGGCTTAGGGATTTTCTTCTTTTTCCTCAGCATAGGCCTTTGGTTATACCTCCTGTTTTAGATGTTGATGATGTTTTCTCAGAATCCAGCATGGCTCCTGATTTCCTGCCTTCGTCTCCTAGTAAGCCAGACGGATATTACAGGGTTCCTGACTCCCACAAGTTTATTTTCAAAAATCCTACTGCTGACTCTGAAACTATTTCTCAGGGTCCCAAGGGTGTTAAGGCTTCTACAGCTAAAAATCCTACCCCTTCTGATAGAAACTCCAGGGCGCTGGACAGATGGAGTAAGAAGGTTTATACGTCTGCAACCCTGGCAATCAGGGCTTTAAACTGTCAGTTTCGTATGCTTAAATATCAACAGCATGTCATGGGCTTACTGAAACAGAAAATTATGTTGATTTCTGATTGTGTGGAAAATAGAGTTACAGGGTTTATTGCATTCAGCTGAACAAGTTGGAAAGCATACTTTGCAATGTGGTTTTGATTCCTTGGAGGCCTCTTGCAGGCCGCCGTAACTGGATCTGTGATAAGAAGACATGCTTGGCTCAAGGAGCAAAATCTGCCTGATCATGTTAAAGCTAAATTGTTGGATGCTCCTTTACAGCAGGACGGTCTGTTTGGTAATAAGGCAGAAGTTTTTAAAAAGATGGAAGACAAAGCTAAATCTATGCAAACTGTAAAAGATTTCTTGCAAGTGAGGCCACCCAGGTTCAGTAGGCACTGGCCTACTAAGAATTGGTCCTTTCCAGCACCCAACAGAGCCACTCAGGTCAAACCCAGACACTCCAAAGGCTCCAGGTTTCAGTCACAAGGATCTTACAGGACAAAACAATGGGGTTGCCTCCACCTCCAAATCAGGAAGTAGCAAAGCACCACCCTACGGTAAACAGTCTCAATGACTTTCCTCTGCCATTTCCAAGCACTTATCTTTTGGCAGCCCCTTTGGGGGGAAAACTAGCACTTCATGCTCAAAACTGGTATCTAATTACCCAGGACAAGTGGGTCTTAAATATAGTATCCCAGGGGTACAGATTTCATTTCCACACATTGCCAATTCCAAACGGATGGCCAAACCTGCCCCTAAATCAGTGGACAGAGGCCCAGAAACAAGTCATATCCCTCATGGATATGGGAGCTATTCAACCAGTACCAGAAAAGGAAAAAGGACAAGGTTTTTATTCAAGACTTTTCCTGGTACCCAGAAAAGACAAATCATGGTGTCCAATTCTGGACTTATCCATTCTAAATACTTTCCTGGACATTCCAAAATTCAAGATGCTGACTCTACAACAGCTACTGCCTGTGCTAGGCAAGAATGCCTGGTTGGTAACTCTAGACTTAAAAGAGGCTTACCTGCATATCCCAATCAGGGAATCTTTCAGAAGATACCTCCGCTTCAAAGCAGGCTTTTTGCATTACCAGTTTTCTGCACTGCCCTTTGGCTTATCTACTGCGCCCAGGGTCTTCACAAAGTGCCTGGCACCAGTAATTGCATTTTGCAGACAAAGAAACATTCAAATTTATCCTTATCTGGACGATTGTCTAATTCAGGCAGAGGACGAGGACACTCTTCAACATCTGGCATTTGTAAAAAGGCTTCTAACATGCCCTAGGGTACACCATAAATGAAAAGAAATCACAACTGGTACCCTCTCAAATAATTACATTCCTGGGTGCAAGCTTGAATACAACTGCCCAGATGACTGACCTCACGCCAGACAAACAAATTCAATTGATAACATTCTTCAAACAAGTAGCCACAAAAACCCAGCTATCTGCAAGACAAATTCTGCAGGCTTTGGGGTTCATGGCATCCTGCATTCTACAAATTCCATATGCAAGACTGCATATGAGGAAACTTCAATGGTACCTAAAAAGCTTATGGAGTCAACATTGTCACAGCCTGGAAACAAGGATTCCTCTCATTCCTTGCCTGCAACATGAGTTCCTTTGGTGGGCAGAGGCCTGTCACCAAAACAAGGGGCTGTCATTCATTCTACCCCCTGCCACCCAAACCCTGACTACAGATGCATCAGACTATGCTTGGGGGGGCCCATCTGGCAGGGAGATGCATTCAGGTGAATGGAGCCCAAATCAAATGCACCTACATATCAACCAGAAAGAAATGCTAGCTGTACAGAATGCTCTGACAGCTTTCAAGGACTTCCTTCATCCAGGGCAACTACTGACGAAGACGGACAACACCACAGTTATGTGGTACATAAACAAGCGGGGGGTACCTACTTCTACCCGCTTTGCAGACTAGCCATGGCCTTGTGGAATACATCCTTGACTTACCAAATACATCTACAAGCTCAGTTCCTGCCAGGAAAGCAAAATACTCTGGCAGACGACCTAAGCAGAAATCTAATGGACCCACATGAATGGAAACTGGATCCACAAATCTTCAGCATGCTGACACGAAAATGGGGGAGCCCAGGCATAGATCTATTTGTCTCTCCCCAAAACTACCAGTTGGACAAATTCTGCTCAAGAACTCATCACAAAAAAGCTTGGAAAGTGGATGCTCTATCCTCCAGCTAGAAAAACCTATCAGTCTATGCCTTTCCCCCTCTGCCTCTGCTCTCCAAGGTTTTACTAAAAGTCAGACAGGAAAAAACAAAAATGATTCTGATTGCTCCAGACTGGCCTCACCAGCACTGGTACCCGCTTCTGAGGAATATGTCACACCTTCCTCCATGGTACTAGCCTCAGACACCTCATCTATTGTCTCAGCAGAACTGTCAAATTCTGCACACTCGGCTCCAAACTCTGAATCTTGCAGCATGGTTAATCAACTAATTTCACCAATCACATCTCTCAGTAAACCTGTGATGGATGTCATTTTGGAGGCTAGAAGGCCTAATACTAGAAAATCTTATGCTGATAAATGGAAGAGATTCTGTGCCTGGAACCAAGCACAAGGAATAAACACAGCAATGCCCAATATTCCGCAGATTTTGCAATATTTAACTGAGATGCTTCACGAGGGCCTATCTTTTTCTTCTATAAAAATCCATGCCTCTGCCATCTTGGCTCATTACAACACAGAGCCTCCACTCTTTTCTCATCCCCTGCTAAAGCAGTACCTCAGAGGGGCCAGAAATTTGAGACCTCCCAGGAGAGCACTGACTCCTGCATGGGACCTCAATTTTGTGCTGGAAAAACTAACCCTACCTCCTTTTGAACCAGCTGCTACTGCAGGCATAAAAATTCTTTCTTGGAAGACGGCCTTTTTTAGCAGTCACTTCAGCTAGAAGGATTTCAGAACTACAGGCTCTCATGGCAGTGGAGCCTTTCATTATCTTTTATCCGGACAGGGTGGCCCTCAGGACCAATCCTTCTTTTATGCCTAAGGTGGTATCCAGTGTGGCTCTTAACCAGACCATTCATCTGCCAACTTTTTTCCCAAATCCGCAGAACAAGGGGGAGCGGATTCTGCATTCATTGGATGACACAGACAACTAAGATTCTACTTAAACAGGACAAAATCTCTAAGAATGTCTGAGCAACTACTGGTGGCATTTGCTGCAGGGACAGAGGGGAAGGCTATATCAAAGCAGACTGTTTCAAAGATAAGCCATTGTATTCGTTTCTGCTACATGCACCATGGTAAACCTGTCCCCAAGGGGATCAGATCCCATTCCACCAGGGCTGCATCTACTTCTGCAGCCTTTCTCAGAGGGGTTCCTACCAGAGACAGTCTAGAAGCTGGTACTTGAAGCTCAGTTCATACGTTCACAAAACATTATCATTTACCTCTCTTTTCTAAATCCAGGGCAGGCTTTGCCACTGCTGTCCTGCAGGGCCTTATAGCTGCTCCTAATGCTGTATAATTCCATCCTCCCATCCATAGTTTTGGGATTCTACCCAAATGTAATGACTGCAACAGTGAAACATAAAGAACATAGTACAGTTGTGTACACTTACCATAAATGTAGATGTTCGAGTGTATTCACTGTTGCAGTCCGGGTTACCCACCCGTTAGCCCCCTTTCCTTTATTATACCTCTTCTTTCCTTCGCTATGCTCAAAAGCCTTTGTGATGTATTTGCTTTTAGTTGGAGGTAAATTTTTTGTGTTCTAAAATAAACGTATAAAATATATATATATATATATATATATATATATATATATATATATATATATATTATCTATTAGATATATAGATAGATATAGATATATTTTTGCTCCCCATTTGGTGGGCGCCTGACATCTGGGGCAAAAAAAACTGATTAAAATGGCGTCTGCTGCATATTTTATACCCCTGACGACCTGACGTCATGGAAGAGGAGACAGCAACTGATGCAGGACCCAAGACTTTGTTATTCAGGTCGACTGAGGGCAATCTGCCAGCAGATTACCCAAATGTAATGACTGCAACAGTGAATACACTCGAACATCTACATTTATAGTAAGTGTACATAACTGTACTTTATAGTTGATGATATTTCCTGATGCAAGGTTGATGGGGAGGAGAGGGGTGAAGTTGGAGCTGAATTTATCAGCCAAGAGGTTTGCTATGTGTTTTGGCTCAGTATAGGTGGCTCCATTTACAATGGGCTCTGCACACAATTATGTATTGCCTGTGAGGTTGCGGACATAGCTAAAGAATGCTTTTTGGTTGTTGTTGGCCTGGGAGGCCAAATGTACCTCAAATATGGCTTTGGTCGACTTTATTTGTCCTCTGAATTGTTTTAGTTTGATGAGAATGCTTTTATCCTGCTGGGTGCTGCATCTCCTAATTTTTGCCATGGTTTTCTTCCTCCTGGTATACAGCCTATTGATTTTGTGATTCCAGCAGGGTGGCTTGTTTTTATAGTTAGTTCTGTATATCTTCTTGGTGGGTACAGCTGCCTCTGTGCAGTTGTTAACATGCTTGTGCAGGGTTTCTGTGAGCAGTTCTGCATAGGCAGGAGTGTTGTGAGGGTTTATGGGCTTGACCTTTTGCAAGGTTCTCATTTAATAGCAGGAGATTAGCTTTAGAATAGTTCCCGGATATTCCAGGTTTAGCTGGGGATCCAGGTTTTTTTTTTTTATTTCAAAGGAGACCATTTTATAGTCTGACCTTACCAGGGAGGGCATTACAGTAGGAGGTGTGCATCACTGTCCCATATTAGTGAGGACCAGATCCAGTATGGTTGCCCCCCTGATTGGTGTATTGACTATCTGGTCCAGGGAGTTTGTGTTTACAAAATCCAGGAATCTCAGTGCATGTACATTTGGTGTTATATAGGATTCCCAGTCAATAGTGGGGTAGTTAAAATCAGCTATGAATATGGTATTGGGTTGGATGGTTAGTGTTTCAGCCATGAATATAGTATTGGGTTGGATGGTTAGTGTTTCTAACAAGTTTAAATACATGATATGGGTTTCCTGGGTCATAGAAGGGGACCTATAGCTTGCAAGGAAGTGGCACTGGATTTTACCTATGGTGATTTGAATATGGAGCAGCTCAAGTGCATTGTCCTGTTTGACCAGCTTTGAAGTATATTTATCTTTGACATAAATAGAGACACCTCCACCTTTAGTCCCTGCCTGTGAAGTAGCTGGTGTAAATGTGTGGAAGGCATTATAACCTAGCACTGTTGGTGTGCTGCCCGCGGCTTTAAACCATGTCTCAGTGACCGCACAGACATTAGCATTCTCTAGGGTAAAGAGACCTTCTAGGGAGTGGAGTTTTTTGTTTAGACTCCTAGCATTGAACAGTAATATCTTTTAGATTTTCTCGGTTTTGATTTGCTATGTCGGAAGTACTTTCAAAGGCACTATGGGGGAAGACAATGTTTTAGCTATTATTCGAAAGCCTAGAGGGGAGAGGTACAAACCATCCCTGGCAAAGCAGAGTGGTCCATTGACCACTTCCTTCCATGCTGACAAATATTGCACCCCCTTTGAATGACACCAGGAAACTAAGCCAGTTATTAAAGTCAATCATCTTTCATTCGTATTGTGGCATCATCCTTGGAGAAGGTAAAATGCTGCCCAATGCTAGGCTCATAGGTGTGTATTAGGCTAATGGCCCTAGGGCCTTTACAAGCATAGCCCATAGAAGTTCCTTGGCATTGTGCTGCCTGTTGTTAGTTCCCAGTGCCTCTATCAAGTAGAGCCACTGGAGTGATCCCTGGGGTGAACTTTCTATTACCCATCCACTCATCAAGATTCCACTTGAAGAGGGCTAGTGAGGTGCTCTGCTTGACATGTATGAGAAGTCTATTCCAGAGCATGGGTAGTCTCTGGGTTATGAACCTGTCCCTCCAGCATGTCCTGTTGATTGTGGTAATGAGGTTGAGGTCTCTGAAGCGTGTGGTGCGGAGGGATTGGGATTTCTTTAGATGTAGCATTTCTAACAGAGCTAGGTCAGACCAGCCTGAGACACATATTCCGAGAGCTTCATGATGTCTGCCTTCATATAGTCTAGGGAGGTATGTTTCAGGTCATTTACTCCCACATGAACTATGACTGAGTTATATTGATAACTGTGGTCCAATGACCTGAGTTCTTCCATAATGTGGCAGATCCTAGCCCCTGATATGCAACTGACTGTAACTTTCTCCGTACTCGGGGACATCAGTTTGTCTCACGATGGAGTCTCCAGTGACTAGAATGTTGGATTGTATGATGGCTTACCTTATGGGCTCGGAGGTAGAGGCTCCATGAGATGTAGCTCTATGTGTTGATTTGAAAGAGCGCATTTGGGGCTGCTGAGGATATTATGTGTACTTCATCTAGGAGGCCTTTGTGGTTTAGGAAGGTTACATTTAAGTGCTTCAGCATATGTAGATCGATATGTTTCTCTTGAATTGTGCATGATGAGTGCATTGTGTGTACTACTGACATTCTTAATGACATTAGGAGTGCTTTTATGTGAGAGCTTTGCCTCCAGTGACATTGTGTAAATACATCTCTCGCATACCATATCAGTTTGTGTGAGAATTAACTGGTTGTCAGTAAACATGAGGCAATTTCTACATTGCCTCAGGATGCCTGTATCCACCAAATTGTTAATAGAGACAGTAGGAAAGTTCATATCCATAGCAACAGACCCTTTTTTTATTGATTAGACAGTTGGAGTGAGAATATTGATCACTGTCAGGAGTATACTGTTTGCAACTATGGGGAGAGTGCTTGTCTCTGCAGATTAGTTGTCCGGTGTGCAACTAGATATTGGAGAAATTTCAGTTGTGCTTGTACAGGAAAAATGTCACTCAAGGTGTCTTAGTCTATACAAAGCACTGCCAAACACTTGAGGGGAAATGTTGACCCTGAAAGTTTAAGGATGAAGTATTTAGGCAGATGTATATATTTTTTGAAGTTAGAAACAAATCAAGCAGTACCTACTGAAAACAAAGAGTTAGCTTGTCAAGAATGATGAAAAGAAGGCAGTTGCATGAATGACTACTGCCTTCCTACTACTAATGCTGGTCTCACCACAGCTTCACTTTGTTAGGATACAATGCTCCTTTGCTTCTTCTATCACCAGAAGCAAAATGTTAGCATTGATCCCAAGATGAGAAGCAGGCCATAGCCTGTTTGGTGATCCACCGTCTTGTCCTAGATGATGCAAAGGTCTGTAGCCTCTCTTGGAGATTTGTTTTACACACACACACACACACACACACACACACACACACACACACACACACACACACACACCTGGTAAAGGCTGGCACAGGTTTACTAGCTATGCTCCCTTCTCCCCAGACTATAAGGTTATCACTGCCACCAGCCACTCCTTATCAGTTACTTTAAGGCCCTTAACAAAGGGTGTCCAATCTTACTGTGTAATGTTACTATCAATATGGGTCTATATCTAATCGAATGCTGACATGACTGAAAATCCCGGAACTCGAAACCGCAATTGTGAGATTGTGGTACAGTGAAGATGGGAATATTTGCACTTTCCTCACTGTAGTGCGATATCAGAGTTGGAATATATATTTAGCGGGGGGGGGGGGCGCAGTCCCCCACAATTGCGGTTTCAAGTTCCGGGATTTTCAATCATGTCAGCATTTAGTTAGATAAACTTTTGTTTATCTAATATAGACCCATCAATACAAACGGTAGTTTGACCAAGAGCAAGGCTATTAGGAGTGGCTCACAGTGTCACAATTTAAATATGCAAATACTCTCAGAATGTAAATATCTCTAGATGGATCAGCCACAAGGAAAGGTTTAAATATATGTAATAATAATAAATAAAAGAATAAGACAATGCTAAATATATAATTACAGTGACATCAGAGTTCAAAATCAAAGAAAATATTTAAAACAACATTGCAGGGCAGTCTCAAATAAATAAACTATATCTAAGCTAGGCTTTGCTATATTCCTGACTGTATCTAAGAAATTTAAACTGTTCTCTAGAAACTTACTTCAGAGCAAGGCAAATGTGTGGTGAATGGGTCTTCTTGTCAGGTCCAAGACCGAATACAGAATGCTGTCTCTCTCTGAGACCTCTCAAATTAATATCTCAAATATTACTGCTGAGATAGTTTGCATAATGACATCATTTCTTGTCATCTGACTCTATCCCAGATCCCAAAATATCCATTGATGGCAGCTGGTAACAGTATCTACCTGTGAAAATACATAGCAAGGGCCTTCTTCTCAGATCATTGCAGATCCTGGAAGTCATAAAACAATAAAACACTTTCAAGACAATGCAGAAAACTTCTCATCACAGACATTGTGTCTGTTGCTGCAGTGAAACTGAAAGATAACATCTTTTTTATGGCCTAGCCATAAAGTAATTTACTTTTAGCTATTTTTCTGAAGTTTTGCAAGTGAACCATCTGTATTCCAGTTTCTCCTGTTAAAATATATACATTTAAACAGTTACAGTAGTGTATGTACATTTCTGTTCTGTTCTATTCCAGTAGGCTACACTGTGGATGCATTTCGAACAGCACTTTGTAAAGTACCCTTTCAGCACACGTCTGTACAAAACATCTTATATGACATACAGCTCTAATACTTTTGTAACACAAACATCTTATCTGAATCATGTTGATATTCACAAATGACATACATTTATTTACAAAATTCCAGATAGCTGTGCTGGCACTACCTCCTTTTGTTACACTTCTATGTAAGTCATGTTAATATTCACAAATGGCACATAATTATTTACAAAATTCCAGCTAGCTGGGCAGGCAGTATCTCCCTTTGTCACGGCAGGCATACTATCAGAGTACTACTGACTATAGCTACTTGTATTCTTGGCTTACTGTGGTGCAGCCTTAAAACAGGAAGAGATGGCAGTCCATCAATAACTGGGTGTCTTGTGACGTGGTTGGCTTCATAATTAATTGTCAAAAGGATCTGACAACACACTGAAGCTCATATATAAACCGATCCATTACAATGAGATTTGTCATGTACCTATCTTTGTTTGTATGTGGGGTGTATTGAAAAGTGCATCTAGCCCTGGAAAAATAAGCTCACACAAGTCAAGTATAAAAGGCAAAATACATAGTCATTGTCTTTTGGCTTTTCCCGGTTAGGGGTCGCCACAGCAGATTACCAGTCTGCTTATGATTGGCAGTGGATTTTTAAGGTGTCGAGTTGCCAGCCTGGTGCCCAGTCTTCAGAGAAGGCACACCCACTCATGCACGCACCTACCTACCTATCTGTATGTCTTTAAAGTTTACTTGACCACAGGGAGGACATGCAGACTCCGCACAGAAGGCAGTCCAGCTGAGAATTGAACTGGAGAGCCTCTTGCTGTGAGGTGTCAATGCTAACTACTGCACCACCACAGCCTAAAAGGCAAAAAAATACATAGTAGTAATTGTTATTATTAATAATGTATATAAAGTGACTACACCAGTAATTGTATATACTAACTCTAAGGTCACACCATCATGGAGAAAGAAGCAGTTCCCCATATGCTGGCAGTTCAATCATCTGAGGAAAATCCCAGCGGATGCATACTAGTGATTGCACAAATTAGTGTTGAACACTAATGCTTTGCAGACGAGCCTGGCTTCCCTCCATCTGTGTTCACAAATAAAGCAAGTTCAGGTGTGTAATCATACCTCTCAACCTCTTAAAGCAAATAATCTGGACAAGGCCCTGAATAATCAGGTGCAAAGGCCCAAAAATCAGAACAAGTTTTAAATATTGCTCTTACAAACTTAACCTGTTGTTCTGTCAACTTTCTATTCTTCAGTATGAAATTTCTGAAGGGTATGAAGTATGAAACTCAAATGTCTGTCATTATTTTCTGACTTCAATCTTGAGTGACTTGCCAATAATTTGCTAGAAAACCACAACTTTATGAAAAACAGGGCAAAAATATGAGCCAAAAATCCTGACATTCTTAAAAAATCTGTATAGTTGAGAGGTATGGGTGTGTTCTGCTTGATATGTGAGGTTGTTATATAACACATAAAGAAGAATAAATGGCAATGACAGTTTTCATTTTAAATGTTTTGGGTTCCACTGAAGTTGTCTGCCATTAATCGTATTCAAGAGCCCCTCCTCTGTAGTTTGTTTCATGTTGTCTGACACCAGTTGGACTTGCCTCTTCAGACCAGAACCCCATGAATGGGGAAGTCCCTAGTGTAAGTAGTTAGGAGAAACATGCAGAGAGGAGATCATGGTATGATGACATCCTGATGGCTGCAAAGGGCTTTTTTGAATGTGCTACCACTTTCTTACTCAACTCTGAATGTGCATTACATATCCCCTTTTTTCTGGACTAGCTTCAGTGGTCTCAACTAGTCGCTGCTAATCCTTGGCTGTGAATTCCACCCCTTCTTCCCACCCAGCATATAGGGCCTAGCAAAAATGCCAGCCCTCTGTAATCCCTCAGCCAACTCCTTAGGTAGTGGCCTTACTAATCAAACCCATGTTCCCTGGGTCATACTCATGGCTCCATCGCTTTATCCCACTGAACCAACTATCAGTCAAATTTTGAGTGGCTCATTTGGGAAGGACCAAAGAATTTAAACAAAATAAAGCTGTAGTTTGTATATATAAAAATAAATCAGTAATGTTTTGCAGTGGGCTACATTCTTTCAGAGGAGCATGTCCAAGCATAGATTACTGTGAAACCTGGTACAACTAAAACAATAACAGAAAAACTAAGGATAAATCTGACTATCAGACTGTTAAAAAGTTGCAGGGATATTCTAAGCCTAACTAGCTGGTAATTGCTGAAAGATCACATTTTTAAATCTTTGTAGAGAAGAGACCTTAAAACTGTGATGTAATATGTTGTTGAACTGAAACATTGTACTGTGAATTATGAATGTGATCAAGTTTGGATGAAACACCAAACGATTCCTGAGTGACATTTGCAAAAAAGCTTGCTAGAACAAAATTACTTTCAGAATCAAATGTAACTTTTTCAAAGGATTTCACAATTGCTTTTAGCATTAAGAACACACACAGAGAGACATAGGAGTTGAAAATGAATCTGGCACACATTGATACTGCACACTAAATTAAAATACAGGCAAATCTTGCATAAAGTGAGAAATTCTGCTATTGATCTAACAGCAAAACTCACATTCCACAAATCTGTAGTTATAATCAGGCTAAATGCCACACATTTAGAAAAGTGTGACATGTTAAATGTTTTAGTAAAGTACAATTTTAAGATAAGAATAAAAAAATATCATGGCAAAAATGCTAAGTACAGCTGGAAAGAAGTAGAAGCCAATGTCCCTGATAAACTCTCAGAAAGGTAAATGATTCATTTGGGTCTACTTTTATTACAAATGATTAAAAAGTGCAAATAGACCTAGTTCCAGGTGCAGTACTACATGATATACCCAAACAAGTGGTTCATGTATTATTTCTTACAGGATGCCACTGCAAAGCTTAAGAGATGCATACAGTAGGTGAGATTTGTTACATAGGGTAAAGTAATAGCACTGTGTTTACAAAAAACAAAAAATAATTCTTGCTTTTAGTTGTAGTAAAGAACCAGTTTTTGGACTGGAAATGGTTGTGAAAATTGTTCTTAAATTGGAAATTAAGTATGTGAGCCAAAGGGTACCCTAGTAGTTGATATCAGTGCAATAAGTGCTTGATTTGCATGAGGAAGTGTTTTATGATGAACCAGGAACACTGATGTTAAAGCTGTTCAGGATGTTGCACCCTAGTTTTGCAAAAGTAGACCTGCCTTTTTCAGTTAGGATGAAAATGGCAAAAAGGCTTTACAGGGAAAGTATCATTACTCTTCCAAAGCATAGTGAATGGACAACTTGGATTGCTCATATTATGAAATGGATAATGCCATTTGAATGTTTGGTAATTAGGAACTGACCGTAAATCAGGCTGCAAGCACTGAGTTATCATCATCCTCAAGTGGAACAGCCAGTGACCATTTTAAGTGGTAAAAAATGTCTTCTTTTTTAAATAAAGCTAACAGTTGATTATCAGTAGGTAATACTCAACAGTGATTCTAAAATATATGTGATGATTGGTACACATAGTGACTTGTGTGTATCCCCTTTGTGATGTACCTTTCTAAGCATGTCAAGCAATTGGAAAAACCACAGAAGCTTGTAACTAAAAAGATCAGGGGCCCAAAAGATCTGAGCTACAAAAGATATACTGGTAGCTTTATTACTTTACTCCGCTTCTTATAGATGCCATTAGGGAGACCTGTGTGTTAATAAGGGATCCTGCAGTCCAAGAATTCTTATACTTCAAAAAAAATCAGACAGAGTAACACCAGAGATCTAAATCTACTCCTGCAAATAAATAAGATACAGAGGAGGGATAGATTTGTTATATAGTGCCTACCCCTTTTCTGGGGCAAACTCCCTCTCCAAGTTAAGCAGTGTGACACACTGCATTTAAAAAGGAGTTGGCTATCTGGATGGTTCTTCCCACACTTATCCCTGGTATAATGTTCCTGGCCTCATTGGAATGAGAGGGAAGCCTTAAGGCTAGGCTTAGTTGCCCTGTAACGCCTATGATTCTATACTACAATACGATGTGAGGAATTTTTCAAATAATAATAATAGGAAAATTATTCAAGCACTTGGGTGTAGTGATATATTTGAATGATTTGCTAACTATTGGAAAGTCAGAAAGGGAGTATCACAGTAACTTGTGTAATGTGCTTCAAATTTAATTATCTGCAACATTTTCTGGAGAGGAAATGGATATGCTCTTCTACAGAAGAAGTGAAGGCCACATACGAGGTGTTCCCTCTTGTGTGAAAGAGTTGCTTACAGGCTGGATTATTATTTATTTTTTTATTGGAAAGTTCATGTCTAACCAAAGTACAGTGCTAACACCACTCCATGGGTTGCTGAAGGAAACTATATAATGCGTTTGGAAGCAATTTGATTAAAATGCTTTCAGAAAATGTAAAGAAATGCTGACCTGTGATAAGATGCTGATATACTATGAGTTACTAGTATTGTTTGCATGTGATGCTTTAGATTATGGCATACGCAAAGTGATTCAATATATCATGTCTTCAGGGGATGAAAATAAAACATTACATTGCATCAATAACGAGAGAAAAAGTATTTTTGAGTTGAGAAAGAAATGCTTCCATAGGTTCATATAGTCATAGGTACTTTCTAGGCTATTGATCTGTGAAGATCTTGAAAAGCCTAGCTTTGCATTTCCATGGTAGTTTTTAGCTCTTACATTTGGCCTTTGAATATCCTAGAGGTGGACAGAACAAGGATATATGGGGATATTTATTTGTTGCCTCTATCCGTGAAAGTCATGGGTGCTAAACCAGAGGTGAACTTGCAGATGTTCTTCATCTCACATTGCTGCAGTCATAACCTGTGGGTAGTCCGCTGTCCTCGGTCGGCCCGAATACCAAAGTATTAGGCTGGCGTCGGTCATGGGCGCTCAGATCTGACATCAGTGCGTCCTGGTATTAAAGCGCATGACTGATGTCGTATCCTCAGTCTTTTTTGCCGCATGGTCCGAAGCAGAAGCAGCGTTTGCAAGTGCCGTTCGGCGTTCCGAAATTTTCGTATTTCGAGTTTCAGACCGAAACCAAGTTGGGCTAAGTACCCCGTTGGGGAATATTTTTGTTTTTTCTTGCCTCAGTTAATTCCGGTTGTTCAGGATGTTTTCTCTGAGGTTTCCCTTAATCCAGACTCTTTGCCTCCTGCACCAGTTAAACCAGATAGGTATTACAGAGTGCCTGAGGCTCATAAATATCTGTATAAGAGCCCAAGGGCTGACCCAGAAACTATTAGTCAGGGACCTAAGGGTGTCAGGGCTTCTGTTGTAAAAAACCTAGTTCCTATGGATAAAGATTCTAGAGCTTTGGATAGGTGGGGTAAAAAAGTGTACACCTCTTCCACTCTAGGAATGAGGGCTTTGAATTGCCAGCTTCATATGTTAAAATACCAGAATTTTCTCCTTACTCAATTAAAATCTAAGGTAGATGCTTTGGCAGAGGGCATAGAGTGTAAGGAATTACAAGAGTTGGTTCATGCCTCTGATCAGGTGGGTAAGCATTCTTTGCAGTGTGGTTTCGATGCTTTACAGGCTTCTTCCAGGGTGGCTGCCACTGGGTCAGTTATTCGCAGGCACGCCTGGCTTAAGGATCAGAATTTGTCAGAGCATGTTAAAGCTAGAATTTTGGATGCTCCTTTACAGTCTGAAGTTTTGTTTGGTCCTCCTGTGGAGTCTGTCTTAAAGAAAATGGAAGACAAGGCTAAGTCTATGCAGACTAAGATTTTTTGCAGGTGCAGCCCCCTAAGTTTAGCAGAAATTGGCCTACTAAGGGATGGGCGTACCTTTCTTCTGATTTACAGTCTAGGGGCAGATCTAGACGTGGTAGGGGCAGAGCTCAGGGTTCTTTCAGGCCTAGCACGTGGAGTTCCCCTGCACAATCTACAAGTGAGGGCAGGGGCCAGTCCTTTCGTAAACAGGCCCAATGACCTGCATCTTCAGCTGCCAGATCCCTCCTGTCTGGCAGCTCCTTTGGGAGGAAAGTTAACACTTTTCAAGCAAAACTGGCTTTTAGTCACCCAGGACAAATGGGTATTGGACATTATAAACCGAGGCTACAAGTTTTATTTCCACACTGTGCCTCCTTTCAAAGGCATGCCAGACGTTCCTCCTCAGCAAAGAGTAGAGGCTCACAAACAGATTTCTTTACTTCTTCAAATGGGGGCTATACAGCAGGTCCCTATGTCAGAAGTGGGCCTAGGGTTTTATTCTCGCCTGTTTCTTGTACCAAAGAAAGGAAACACTTGGAGACCAATTTTGGATTTATCTATCCTCAACACATACCTGGACATTCCAAAATTCAAAATGTTGACGTTGCAACAACTTCTGCCTCTGTTGGGCAAAGATCACTGGATGGTAACTCTGGATCTCAAAGAGGCTTATCTTCATGTTCCTATCAGACCCAGTTGCAGGAGATTCCTGCGTTTTCGGGCTGGGACTTTACATTATCAGTTCTCTGCATTGCCCTTTGGCTTATCTACTGCACCCAGGGTGTTCACAAAGGTTCTGGCTCCGGTGATAGCCTTCTTAAGGTTAAGAGGAATACAAATTTATCCTTATTTGGATGACTGCCTGATTCTTGCTCAGGACGAAAACAAGCTTCTTCACCATCTACAGTATGTTATGGCAGTGTTAAGGTGCCTAGGGTATTCTGTGAACGAAACAAAGTCCAGTCTAGTACCCTCTCAGGAAATGTGCTTTCTGGGTGTGAGACTGAATACAGCTTCCCAGATGGCTTTTTTGACCCCGGACAAGCAAAGGAACCTTACACTTTACTTCCAGCAATTGTCTCTACGGTCCAGGCTGACTGCAAGGACAGTCCTTCAAGCCTTGGGGTTCATGGCATCTTGTATTCTGGTGCTTCCCAATGCCAAACTGCATATGAGGAAGCTACAATGGTTTCTCAAAAATGTATGGACACAACACTGCCACGATCTGGACACTGTCATTCAAATAATACCTTGCATTCAAAAGGAATTTTGTGGTGGGCTCAGGAATGTCACCTAAACAAGGGACTCTCTGTGACCCGACCAGAGGCGAGTCAGATCTTAACGACAGATGCCTCGGACAAGGCTTGGGGAGCACACCTCAATGGAAAGTGGGTTCAAGACACGTGGCCTGCCAGACTTCAGCATTTACATATCAACTTGAAGGAGATGTTAGCAGTCCAATTTGCATTGATGGCTTTCAAGGATTTACTTCACCGGGACAAGTGTTGATTCAAACAGACAACACAACTGTCATGTGGTACATCAACAAGCAAGGGGGAACCCATTCGTACCCTCTTTGCAGACAAGCTATGATTCTGTGGGAGACTGCTCTCAGTATGCACCTCACTCTTCAGGCAAGGTTTCTGCCAGGAGCACAGAACTCCTTAGCAGATGTTTTGAGCAGACAGATGGTGGATCCCCACGAGTGGAAGTTGGATCCTCATGTATTTCGACAGTTGACAGTGATATGGGGACTCCAGACATAGATCTGTTCGCTTCTCCACTAAATTTCCAGTTGCCAAAGTTTTGCGAAGATGTTTCATCCCACAGCTTGGAAAGTGGATGCTCTATCATTCAGTTGGAGCAATCTTCACGTCTATGCCTTTCCTCCTCAGCCTCTCCTTCCCAAGGTGCTCTTGAAGGTCAGACAAGACAAGCCCTCCATGATTCTAATAGCTCCAGATTGGCCTCGACAGCACTGGTACCCTCTGCTGAGGAGTTTAGTACGGGAGCCTCCATGGCCTTTGCCTTCAATTCCACACCTTTTGTCTCAGGCGGGCAATCATTTCCTCAATGTCAGGATTCAGTCCCTGCATCTAACAGCCTGGCATATTCTGTTCTAGAACCTGGAGGGTCGAAGCTTCCTCAACAAGTTTTGAATGTTATTTTGGAGGCCAGAAGGCCTAGTACAAGGAAAGTTTATGCTGATAAATGGAGGAGATTTTTTATTTGGAGCACAGCAAATAGCTTTGATATTTCCAGGCCTAATTTGAGTGTTTCTCTTCAATATCTTACAGAATTATTAGACAAAGGTTTGTCTTTCTCCTCTGTAAAAGTTCATGCTGCAGCCATTTCTGCTCACTATGACTGTGACCCACCATTATTCTCTCATCCTTTGTTTAAACAATTCCTTAGAGGGGCAAAGAACATAAGACCCCCACGTAGAGCTCCTACTCCTTCCTGGGATCTCAATTTCGTGTTGGAAAAACTTACTTTACCTCCTTTTGAACCTGCAGCTATGTCTGAGTTAAAGTTTTTGTCTTGGAAGACTGCTTTTTTGTTGGCCATTACGTCTGCTAGAAGGGTATCTGAATTACAGGCTCTCATGGCAGTTGAGCCCTTCCTGATTTTTCATAAGGATAGAGTATCTCTGCGTACTAACCCTACTTTTATGCCTAAAGTGGTTTCAAATGTGGCCTTGAACCAATCTATTCATTTGCCTACCTTTTATGCTGATCCCCAAAATAAAGGGGAGAAAATTTTGCACACTTTGGATATTCACAGGCAGTTGCGTTATTATTTGAGCAGGACTAAAAGTTTCAGACAGTCTCAACAGTTATTTGTTTCTTTTGCTTTGAGCTCTCAGGGGAAACCTGTTTCTAAACAAACTATTTCTAAGTGGATTGGTCATTGTATTGCTTTTTGTTATTCTCATCATGGTAAGGAGATTCCGGCTGGAATCAGACCTCATTCCACTAGGGCTACTGCCACTTCTACTGCTTTTTTGAGGGGGGTAGCTACCAAAGATATTTTGGAAGCAGCTACTTGGAGTTCAGTGCACACTTTTTCTAATCATTACCATCTCCCTCTTTATTCCAAATCTAGGGCTGGATTTGCCACTGCAGTCTTGCAGGGCTTATTAGCAGCTCCCAATGCTTTATGATTTTGCCAACCTCCCTTTCCTTTTGCTTTGGGATTCTACCCACAGGTTATGACTGCAGCAATGTGAGATGAAGAACATAGTACAGTTTTGTACCTACCATAAATGTAGATGTTCGAAGATCCACATTGCTGCAGTCCAACCCTCCCTCCTTCCCTCTGTAGTTTGGAGTGGTTGTTTGGTTTGGGTTGTAGATATTGTTTGTACATGGGTTTTGGAGGTTTTTTCTATTTTAGGCTGTGGCCTTTCTTTTTGGGCCTTCTGACATCTGGGGCAAGAAAAGACTGAGGATATGATGTCAGTCATGCGCTTTAATACCAGGACGCACTGACGTCAGATCTGAGTGCCCATGACCGACACCAGCCTAATACTTTGGTATTCGGGCCGACCGAGGACAGCGGACTACCCACAGGTTATGACTGCAGCAATGTGGATCTTCGAACATCTACATTTATAGTAGGTACAAAACTGTACTTTTCCTATCCACTCATCCAGATTACATTTGAATAGAGTAAAAAGTTCAGTGCTTTTTCTGGTGTGTATGATAGTGACATAGAAAATGTATTGTTTATGCTGCTTAACTGTCCCTCCAACATGTCCTGTGTATGTTACAAAGAGAATGAGATCCCTTGAGCAGATGTTCTTGCTATCATTTGACTTGTGAATGTGCAACATGTCTGAAAGGATATGGTCTGTTGATGCTCTATATGTGAGGTAGATATCGCCTCTTAGTAGCCTGTTTGATAGTAAGAAGAGGTGTGGGGTTTTGTCAGAAATATTAAAGGCAGTACACAGAACTGATTGTTAATGTACCACATACATGGAGCAAGAGGCTGTAGCAAATCTGCTGGCTGACAAATTTAGCTCCAGTTTTACCCCCACCACCAGCCATCCACCAAGTAATATGATCAAACATAATCTTCCAACTTTCACAAAGGAGCAGGTCCTAAATGTGTTCTCATTGGCTAAGAACACAGTATTGATGGGCCTCAGTAATATCCATGATCCCTCCTTAATAGCTTGAAGCATAATCTATTAGGACCTCTGGAGTCATGATTTAACCACAGCCTCCAGACAGGCTTTGTGCCATACGAACGGAGGACTGCAGTGGTCATCCCTTTGCACTAGGATGATTCATCAATGGACCCTGGGAACTACAGACTCGTAAGTCTGAGTAGTCTCATACGCAAAACCAGGGAAAGAATTATCATGGCTATGACTGATAATGGCATAGGAATCCTTCAGGCACTGGATCCAACCCAGTTTGGCTTTGTCCAGGGCAGATAATACCTACTTAACCTGGTGGACTTCTTTGAAAATGTCACCAAGGCAATGGATGAGTGCAAAACAGTGCATACTGCCTTCCTTGACCTGGATAAGGCATTTCATATTTGGCATTGTAAACAAACTCATAGAATTGGGCATTATAACCCCTGTGGATAAGGCATTTGACATATGGCATTGTAAACAAACTCACAGAATTAGGCATTAACCCCAGTGTTACATACTGGATAGCCAGATGGCTCTCAGAACCCAGGAGGTTAGAATAGGGGAGGCAGCTTCCATAAAAAGGCTGGTCAATAGCAGAATCCATCAGGGCTCTGTGCTGGGCCTGCTTCTTTTTACCATTTACTTCTGAGACGTCAGTACCAATGTCAGAAGCCTCTGGCTGACCAAGTTAGTAGATGATTGCAAACTAGGAGCACTCATAGAATCCCCCTAGACACTAACATCCTACAGGAATAATTAACACAGACAAATTTACTGGTGCCAAAGCTAAGGTTTAAAACTCAAAGCCAATAAATGCATAATAGTAACTTTTGGGAAGACAGACACCCTAGGAAACTACCTCTTTGATAACATGCTCCTAAGAGTGGACCAAGTAGGGGTTTGTGGATGTACGTGAATAGTAATCTGGCTTTCAACCAATGTGTCTAAAGTAGTAAGTAAATCATTTTGTGTAGCTTGCTCAACTTATAAGCAAGGGCATGGCATCTAGGTCTAAGGGAGTCCTCACACCTCGGTATTCTGTCCTTATTAGACCCAGCATTGAGTACAACTCCCCCTTTAGTATGTATCTAAACAGGCACATGCAGCAACTGGAACACTCTCGGAGGTTACTGACAAAAAGAATACAGGGTGTAAAGAACATGTCCATTCAGATTGCTTGAATGGTCTATCTCTATACTTGGTTTCCCGTAGACTGCTGAAAAGTGATCTGTGCCTGGCATACAAGGCATATTAAGAATCCCACCCTGATGGAGCTTTTGCTCATCTACAGACCCAGTAGGATCAGACAATTCCTCTCCACTGGAACAGGCTTCTCATCTATGTGAAGCAGAGTTTTTCCCTAATTCTACTCAAGAGTAACCTTGTCCAGTGGATGGGAAATCGGAAATTCACCCCAGGTCTAAAACATGTGTCTCTAATGGACAGAGGCAGTCTATAAATTGTCCCGTCTTACATATACCCCTTAAAATAACCTCTAGGTCTCAAAAAAAATTGTTTGGAATTCAAGGTCCCAGTAGTCGTTATTAGCCTAGTATACACCTATGAGGCAGTCTGAATAGTTTTTTTGGTTTAGGCCTTTGATGTCTTTAGTGATAAAGCATTGTGGTCACTCCAGTTGTGAGATGTATTTGAACAATTACATACCAAATGGGGCGCTATATGCAATGATGGGCTTAATGAGAACTGAGTGCAGTGGAATGATTACATCCGTGGACCTGATTATCATACCTTTAAATATAAGCTGTACAATAACATCCAATGAACCACTCCTTGAGCCAAAAACCTACGACCACCATATAACAAACACCTTTATTCAGGCCACATAAAATGATCCACTGTACACAAAACGAGTCAGCAATCCAACAATCCAAAATGGTAAAATAATCCACAGGATAGGTCAAGCGCTTTCGTCGATAGACTTCATCAGAACAATGTTGTCATTGTTCTGATGAAGTCTATCGATAAAGCTTGACCTATCCTGATGATTATTTTACCATTTTTGTTTGTTGGTTGGACCTGCTTTTGTGTACAGTGGATCATTTTATGTGGCCTGAATAAAGGTGTTTGTTATATGGTGGTCGTAGGTTTTTGGCTCAAGGAGTGGTTCATTGGATGTTATTAGTGGTTGTTGCCACTCTTTTACACACCTTTTTGGTTTACTAAGCTGTACAATAAAAATAAATTCCTTACAATGATGATTAAAGGACAGTGCATTGTCACTATTGTTTCCCAGATCATTAACTATTTGATCATCTTTCAGGTGTGTATTGTAAATATGATAGTTACAAAGGAAGTCATGCTCTCTGATGGATACAGTTATACATTTCTTGGCATTTTGTTTTGGGCTGTAGTTTTGACACATCCTGTTGTTTGGAAAAGGCCCTTTTGTAGGATTTTTGGCATCCTCTAGGGAGTTTATATTGATACATAATTTATGGTTGTCTGCAGATTTGGCCATTTGCTTTGACCTCCGATAAGTAAATACCGAAGAAGAGTGGCCAAAGGACTGAACCCTTGGGTGCACTGCTAATGACAGGTCTTTTGAAGGAAGTAGAACCACCCCCTTAATTTCCTGAGTTTTATTTGTGAGCCAGTTAAGTAAATTACACATGGATTTACATTTAGCTGGGAGAGTTTATCAGTGATATCTAAATGTGGGACGGTGTTGAATGACATTATGAAGGCTAGATATGGCATGAGTACTGATTTGCCCTCATCCATTGTTGCAGTAACCTTTAAGAAGTCGATCAGGTCAGGTAAGCAGGATCTACGCTTGATGAGTCTGCACTGGCTTGATTTGAGTGTTTGTAGGTTCCCTAAAGTTCTTATTTATTAATTCTGTAATGATCCTTCTATAGTCTTACAGGTGAGGCTGGTCAGACTTATGGGTATATAATCACAGGGGTCCATTAACATCCCATCTTTGTGCAAGGGCATGACTGCTGCTGTCCTCCATTCATGTAGCATGAAGCCTCTTTGGAGACTGATACTGAATAACCTGTGTAGGGAGCGTGACAAGTCATGTTTCAGACTGACCAGAAGACACCTTGCTGTGTTATCTGGCCCTATAGAAGCAGCATTTTGGACCTCCGATAACACCTTCAGAATTTGTTCTTGGCAGATTTAAGGGGTTATAGATGCAGGTATGTGATATGGGAATATAGAAGGAGAGAGGAGTAAAGTTTGAATTAAATGTGTCAGCTACTGGATTGGCTATGTCCTCTGGGTCCAAGTATGCCTTGTCCTCTACTATTAGCTTTGCTCAGTGTGAGATATTGTTTCTGAGATTTTAAACATAGTTAAAGAAGGCTTTATGGTTACCTTTCACCTGAGTTGCTATGTTTACCTTGTATCTGGTTTTGGTTGATTTGATCAGGGTCTGGAGTTCCTTGTTAAGTTTAGTAAGAGCATTATTGCCATCTTGAGAGGTGTTATTTTTACATGCAGTGAGTCCTTTTCTTTTATTATAGAGCCTGCTTACATTAAGATTCCGTCATAAGAATTTATTTGTAAATTTGGTGTTCTATTTATTTGTGAGGGGAACCTGTATGTCAAGGCATCTGTTTACATGTGCATGGAACTGGGTGGCAAATTATTCCACATAAGCAGTAGAGTTATTATAATGGATGGGTCTTTTAAATTTAGCCAGGTCATAACTCAGTTTTAGTAGATTATACTTGGCATAATATCTGAGTACTGAGGTATTGGAAGATGCTTCCAGCTTCAGACTTAAGGTGAATATGATTGATTTGTGGTCCAAATTGACCAGGAAGGAAGTTACAACTGGTGTGGAGCAATGCTGTCCCATATTGGTAACGACCAAGTTCAGGATTTTATCTCCCATGGTTGGGGTGCAGACTTACTGGTCTAAAGAGTTTGTATTGATGAATTCTTGAATTTGGCATACATGTTTGAGGATGTAGAAGTCTCCCATTTAATGGAGAGGTAATTGAATTCTCCTACATGAACGGTGTTTAACTTAATGCATGGGGAATCCATACTGGTTAGATAGGAGGTATGGTCTGAGGGGACATAGAGGAAGTCCTGTAGTTAGCTGTGATATGATAAAGAGGGTTTTGTTAATAAGAGGTTGGAGATGGTGGCGTTCCAGGTCACTTATCTGATGTAATGAGTCTGGAGGGGACATTTTTTTTAAGACTGTGGAGATTATACTGCTTTTATTGCCTTAATCTAATGTGATTGGCCTAAAGAAGTGATAGGCATTGAAACTCTGCACTAATGTTGTGTTCTTATTGGTCTTGAATCCGGTCTCTGTGATGATGCATATGATATTGGTGTTTTCCAGGATAAGGAGTGCTTTAGGAAGTTGAGTTATTTTGTTTTGCTTTTTTGTTATGGCTTCTTCTAGAATTGCACATCGCATTTATGCTATCCAGATTTTCATTTGTTATGCTGGAAGCTTTAGAAGACTGACATTGTCTAAAAAAGGCACTGTTGGACCAGAGAAGGATTTAGCCAGTATACAAAAGCCTTGAGGGAATGGTTCCAGAACCTCTCTGGCAAAACAATTAGGACTGTCTACCATCTCCTACCAGATTGATATTTATTGTACCACTTTAGAATGACACTAGAAGGCAAGTCAACTGCTGAGGTCAATAATCGTTTGTATGAATTGTAGCATCATTCTTGGTGATGATAAAATGCTGCTCAAAGCTAGGTTCATACTTGCCTCAGACACATATTCTGAGAACTCCATGTCTCCCATCATGTAGTCTAGGGAGGTATGTCTGAAGTAATTTACACTTACTCGCACTATGACTGTGTTATATGTGTATTTGTGCAAGGACTTGAGTGCATGTGCGATGTGATGAATCCTGGCACCTCATAGGCATCTGGCCATGACCCTCTCCTTGCAGAGCCTGGTGAATGGTGCATCATTGAGTCACTCTGGAGTCAGCTATGGCTAATATATTGAATTGCGTGGAGGTTTGCCTTATGGGATTTTGAACTCCATCGGTATGACTGATAGATGCATGTTTCTTGGTGGATGCTGCATGTGTTTGTGAGGTTGCTGAGGGCACTTGTTTCTTGGGTTACATATGCAGTGTCAGTGGAGCAGCAGGTAGCATACTTGTCTTTGGTGCTTTTGAGTGTGTTGACCTTTAGATGAGACATTAAACTGAGCTTCCATCTGCTTGAGTTGGTGGTAGCATAGGTGGATGTAAAAGATCCCATGACACCTATTGAAAAGAGTAGGGGAGGTTCCCCTGATGCCCTGACTAAATTTATCCTAGTAGTAGTAATACAACCTTGGGTCTCCCCTGAAAAGAAGCCACTAGCCTAGTGGGACTAACTTGATCAAGACTACTTAGGAGACCTTTGTGGTTTAGATAAGTTACTTTTAAGAGCTTCAGCATATGTAGGCCTATGTGTTTGGTTTGAGTTGTATGTGATTGGTTTAATATGATGTTGTATGGTACTGACAACTTAAATGTTGTTTGTTGTGAGTTTGTGTGAGAGCTTTGCCTCCAGTAACATTATATAACTACATCTTCTCACACACTGTGTTAGTTTGTTTAAGTAGAAGGGGGTTGACAGTAAACAAGAGACAATTGCAGCATTGTCTTAGGAGGCCCATCTAAACCAAGCTGGCTACTGAGACAGTTGGAAAGTGCAGTTTCATGGTTCCAGGCACTTACTTGATGTGTGCTGAAGGGGGAGTATTGCCTATTAGGTTTGGGATTGATTACTGGTAGTGCTATCTGGGAGTGGAGATGGTGCTAGTCTCAACACAGCTACATACAGCTAGGAATCAATGATCCTTTGCTTCTTTTGTCACCAGATGCAAAAGACTAGCATTAATCCCAAACTGCTTCCTGAGTAGTAGTATTAACCCAAATGTTGATGGATTCAGTACACTTGCTGTTATCTTCCCTTGGTAGATGTCCTGGATAGAAGTTACAGCAGCTGGACACTAAAGAAAATGAAAGTGCAGGAAAACCTTGAAGAGGTTCTACCCAAAACTGCAACCCAGACCAATCAGTGAAGTCCCCTACTCATTACCCACTCAAAAGTGTCACCAGACACAGAAACACTAATGCCAAGCTGATTCCTGAGGAGCATCTTCTAGGCTCTCAAGTGATTTTGTTGTTTAGTCCCAGGTGTTACAGTTCTAGAATGTGCAGTGTGCACTACATGAGTAGGATGATATGAAACACAGGCTAACTCAGCTTTAAGAGACCATGGGAAGGGCATTCCTAGTTTGATCTTTCAGTGCTCATAAGAATGAACAAGTGAGATGAGACTGGGAGGAACTTTCAAATTCAAATTTACAGTAGGGGTAGGCAACTCAAAAGCCACAAAGTTTAAAAGCAAAACCGGGACAGGGGGTTGAGTAGATTACAATCCAGTGCAGTCACACACCATCAGTAGTCTAATAGCACTTGCAGCTAAATATCTTGCATAAGAAATCATATCTCTCAGCTCGTTTCATTAATTAGCTAAATGTAATTCCTTCTTATTTAAAATAAAACAAGCTATAGTATAATAAGAGCTAAAAAAGTAAGTATGCAAACCTTAAATTTAGAAATCTAATCCAATGCAGTCACAAACTAACAGCAGTCTTTAATTTTTGTAGTAAAGAAATTTCTTAAGTACTTTGATTATAGAAAATTTAAGTTTCTTAGTGGCCCTAAACCTTTATTAAGTGTGGTGAGCATGATTTTGCCTATAATGGCAACTCTCGTTTAACTTTTCCAAATCCTTTGGGTTTCTAATACCATGATAGCAATGGATTCTATTCTCGAGTCAAAAGTATAATTAAAGTTCATGAAATTAGTATTGTTTCAGTCTTTGATGTTAGCCAAATGCTCTTCACAGCACAAACAGTGTGTCTAGAATTGACTTCTTCTGCATTTCATACAGAATTTCATGTATTGGTAGCACATCTAAATACGAGTCTTTTTTATTAGACCCATTGCTTCTACTACTATTGAAACTATATCTTTCTTCCACAATGCTCGTTTCTGTCTGCAAATCATGATGTTTTATGACTTTGTCTCTCTGTACGTGAGACACTGTAATCACTAGATGTAGCAATTTCAATGATCAATGCTACTTTTTTCTTTTTTCATGCATCTATTTTTAGTATTGTTGGTAATGTCTGATTTCATGTGATGTACATTTCATCGTCTTGTATAATGTCTTGTGGTTTATTTTTCCAGTGCTTTTCAGCTACTTCTATATTTTAGTGTTTGCACAATCTCCAATTCAACAGTCTTGCCACATTGTTGTGCTTTTCGGTGTAGAGGACCTCTGCCATAAGAATATCACACCAGCAACAAATTCAACATTCTTGCCACATTATTGTGCTTTTCGGTGTAGAGGACCTCTGCCATACGAATATCACACCAGCAACAAGATGTACAGCTCTTCCCAATTTTTTTTTTACTGAGCTTACATTTGTCTGTCCCACATGTCCAATGAACTTTGTAAACCAGCGTGTACATAGTCCACTGGGCTATTATTAACCATCAGTCCTTTGATTTCAACTCACCTCTCCTTAACCATTCCTTTATCAGATTCTGATCAACATGAGGTTGTTCCAAGAGATCCCTATACTTGCCAGTATATTTAGGGCTTTTCTGCATTTCTTTTCTTCTCATCTGATCCTTCTTACATTCTTTTGTTTTTTTGCATATTCAGTTGCTGTATGATTTATGTCTACTTCTGGTTTGCCACCTGAATGCTTCTGCTAAACCAAGCAGGGAGGGTCATCTTAGACTTCCTCTCCATGTTGTAAAACTTCACTATGTTTGGATCTGATAAGGTCAGCAAATATTTCTGCAGTCCCACGACTGCAGATCTATACATGTAATCAGTTTTGAGGATGCCCATACCTCCTTCATAGCATGGAATATATAATCTTGGTATACACTGACATATATCATTTGGTAAGTGTGAAGAATTTTCTTGTTTTTCTGTGCAACTGATCCAATAACTTTTTTGGCCAGTTAGTCATACCAAAACTGTAAGTTAAAACAATAAGAGCAAATTGGTTTATAGACTAGACTTTATTTTTAGATGTCAAGATTGTTTTCAATATTAGATTTAGTCTTCTGAAGTACTAAATTGTATTTGCTCATGTTTTATTGCAGATCCTTCATCAGTTCACAAATATTTATATTCTTTGTCCTGCTCAAGTTCCTATACATCACATTCCTGTCCTAGACTAATATTTTCTTGGTGCTGCAACTTTCCTGCTTTAAACATTACTTTTGCACATTTATTAAAACCAAATGTCATTCTTATATCATCTGAGAAAGTTTTAACCACTTGCAGTTGTGCTTTTATCTCCTCATCTGATGGATTATACAGTTTTAAGTTATCCACAAAAAGTTGATAAGAAACCTTTAAACAAGTTTGTTTTCTGGGAGCCAAATTGTAACCAAGACCTAATCTATTAAGTAAACAGCTTAATGGGTTAAGGGCAAGACAGAACAACTGTGGTGACAAAGAAAGGCCCTGAAATATCCCCCTTTGAATTTTTATCCCTGGGATAATAATTTGCCTTTTGTCATGGCTTAATTGCTGAGTGGTTTGCCACTGTTTCATGGCCACTAATATAATTGATCAATGTAGGATGTATCTTATACATCTCTAACCACTCCTTTATCCAGGAATGTGGGATGCTGGCAAATGTTTTTTTTTGTAATCTATTCATGACATACTTCAATTTTTCCCCTTTTACAGTTTTCCGTTATGGCTCTATTTAGCAGCAAATGATCCTTCATTCCGTTTGACTTTCTTTTTTTACCCTTTTGTTCTGTTGTCATGAGTAAGTTTTCTTCTAAATGACTATAAACTCTTCGTTAATTCCAGTATATCGTTTGTACATCGGCAGGAGGCGAGTTATTAGTCTAGTTTTTAGGATGGCTTACAGCTTCACTCTTAAGGAGGAGTATATTTTTTTCTATTGTTAACCAGGTTAGTGTCTTCACTGTTAAGGAGGAGTATTTTTTTTTTCTGTTAACCAGGCTGGTGTATTTTCAGAATGTGCATATAAGTAGTTCATACATGGGGCTAAATCTTTGTGTAAAGATGTTAATACTTTTAGCCAGAAGTTAGGTACTGCATCTGGGCCTCGGGTTTTCCAGTTAGGAGCTTTCCTTACTCTTGTTGGCTGTTACTTCATCCCATTTCATATCCTGTACATTTGGACTCCTTACTGTTTCTTTTAATTTTTCTATCCATTCAGCATCTTTGTTATATTCATCGGGGTTTTCATAAGTATTTCTCCAAAATGTGAGTAGTTATTTATTTATTTTTGGTGGTGTTTCTATTCCTTTTGCTTTGCTTCCTAGTTCTCTATAAAATGTTTTTTGTGTCACCAGTGAGTTGCTTATTTTTAACTTTTTTCTTTATATTTGTCTGTGTATCTTCTAAGTTTTTCTGCCTGTGCTTCTAATTTAGTTTATTGTTTGCATTAATGTATGATAGATCCTGGTCTGTCCTGGTACTGTGCATTGCCTTTATCACATCTGTCTTTTCTAAGTATTTTTGTTCTGTTCTATCTTCTATATTCTTCTAACAGTGACACTTCTTGTCTTAACTGCTTTAAAGTTTTCTATATTTGACACGTTTCCACGATGGCATTTTATTTCTTCCTTTTTTTCCCCCTTACTACTGTGTATTTATGGGGTAAGGCTTTATCTGTTATTAGTTTAGCTGCACAGTAATATATCCTATCTACTTCCGTTATATCACACATGAATTTTTGTTAATAGTCATGATTACTGTGTTCATCTGTTTTATCAGACTTCTACATTTTGGTCTTATTTACTTTCTGTAATCTGTTTCTTGTGTCAGTCTTATTACATCTGTCCACCTTTATTAAGTCAAGCAACTCTTCCCTTAGATAATTTTCTTCTAAACTCAGCGCACATTCTTTGCTGTTGGTCTCCTATGGCCATGCTACAGAAAGTTCCTGAACTTCTTCCTGTGACATAACCTCTTCAGATGCATCCTGCATCATCCATTGTTCCTTCATATGGTAACTCATTGTCCCATCATTCCACAACATTGCCTGCATTAGAGTTGCCACTGCTTCCTGCTCTTTCTTGTGCTGTGCAATTCCAACTGAACTTTTGCACCAGTTTCCTACTGAAGGCTACACTAAATCCTTCACTTCACGGGTAATCCATAACTTGAATTTCTATTTCTTTAACTTCTCCACTACAAATCATTTTCTTCTTTTCCCTTTTGTTTTCTTATTTTTTTGTATTGTGAAATTTTTCATATCTGGTTGCTTTTTGCCTATATTTCTCTTCAAATATCTTTGGTGCTGCTTTTTGAATTGCTTAGTTTTGCTTAAATATTGCACTGTATCAAAACTTTTTCTTTCCCATGTCCATATTTCTTCTTCAGATGTCTCCGTCTTCACCTGTTTCTCATTACTTTGGGGACTCATTGTTCCATTTCCATCACGCTGTGACATACCCTGTATTAGACCTTCTACACTAACTCCTTCACTTCACAGGTATTTCATGTGTTTAACCTCTACCTTGGGAAAGCAAAGGTTAGATAATATTTGAAGTACAGAATCAGGTGTGATTTGCATCTGTGTTTGTATGTGCTTGTAATATAATCATTTAGAAGATCTTTTTTTTTGTTAAATTTTGATATGAACTGAATGTACGACTGAATTGTCTTTAAGGAGGAAGGAAAAGATTCACAATGTTTTGTAACAATGCAAGTGAAACCATAATTTGCAGTACTTGGTTTTATGTGAAGTGTTTGGAATAAGGGTATTTGGTCTAAGTTGATAGTTTGAGGATTTGGGTATTCGGCATCCAGTTAGGCAGAGGAATGGTTCAAGAAATAATAGTTTGAAAACAAGATGGCCTACCATGAAATGGTATCCAGGGACAGCTTTTGGTCAGATGGTGCCCTAGGCAAAATGGCTCCACAGCAGTCCCCCCAAAAACACCCGGTGTCCCCATCCTGGTCTACCTATGGCATCCAGATTGCTGTTTTTTCTCACAGTTTGTGTTACTGTTCAATTTTTCCTGTATTCATTCAATACATTTAAAGAAGCTATGTCTTTACTACAAAAAATAAATAAATACTGCAAAAGCAGCCCTGCTAGAGTAGCACCCTAGGGAGCCACCTAGTTGGCCTATGCCTAAGGCCGGCTATGATGGTATCTCTGTTTTACAGGTAGCCAGTTTGCTTTAGACAAAGTAAGGTAGTGCTCTCCTTTAGCAATATGGTAAAAAAAAACAGTAAATCGAGCTGCTAACTGCAAAAATTGACCACAGACACATCTGTTACTACATTCAAACATAGCCATATCAATTACCAGAATGAGCTAGTCTGTATGTTAAGAAAATCATTTCAGTCAAATACACAGCTGTTTTGAGTAATGGGTTATCCTCAGACTCTATATATCATATCTATCCAGCCCATTTGTAGAGCTGGTTCATAAATCAATGTGTTTGTTTTCTATTGTAAGCACCATAATTACAGTATGTAGAGGGGATCATAGCAAGGAAGTAAAGTGTGCTAAGAAATCACAACAACAGCACAAATTTGTGTAATCGGCATTTCTGTTGCTCTCTCTCTGAATTTCCTGTATATTGTGACTTGCACATTTGTCTTTATTTTATCAGTAAAATGTTGACATCTTGTAAACTTGGGGGGGGGGGCACTAAAATCACTTTCTTGCTCTTCTCTGAGTCTGACTGCCATTTTACAGACACCCCTGACCATCCTGTAATGACATTCCTAGTATCAATCAACTGGTCACTGACAAACAATAGTTTTCTGTGTTTGTGTCTCTGAGTGTATGTGTACATGTTTATATATCCATGTGTATATAAACAGACTTTATGAGTTCTCTTAATTTGTGCAGGTTATAGGTCACATTAAAGGTGGGAAAAGTTTTGAAATGATTTATTGTGGTCTCATTTTTTTATATCACAAAAACCTGGCATTTTAACAGGGGTATGTACACTTTTTGTATCCACTGTATATATAAAATCAAACCCAGCAAAAGTGCTTTAAAACGAAAAACAAAACTTAAAAATGAACAAACGCTCCATTCAGAATATACTTTATACATATATTTATATATGTGCATGTGCATGTGTGTGTGTGTGTGTGTATATATATATATATATATATATATATATATATATATATATACACACACACACACAAAATAACAGCAAAATCAAAGTCATGCCGCTGCTTGTCCCACCCTCAGAGTTGGTATATATAATTAGCTTGTGTGGGGAGTGCAGAAACATTAGGTTTTGATGTGGTTAGATTTTTGTCAATACTTTTGAGTTTAGATATTTTTCTGTCAGCATATTTTTGTGATTATTATGCTGATTAGATTAGTTTGAGTATACCCATGCATATATATATGTGTGCATGTGTGTGTGTATGTATATATATATATATATATATATATATATATATATATATATATGGGGGGGTTGGTTTGCTGACCCTTTTCAGCCATGACATGGGTACAGAAGTACAGTAAAGCTAATTGAACAGATCATAATTCAGTAGTAGGAAGAATAAAATGCATCATGCAGTTTACAGCAAATTGGAGATCAAAACAGAGTGTAATAAATACATACAATATACTGATGAAAACATTCCTACACAAGTGAGTACAAAATTAGCCAGTGTCACAAAATCAGGTTAGTACCTGCCTTTTCCCAATGGCAGTACTACCAATGTCATGAAAATAGTTGCACTTAGCTTCATTGTGCAAGTGCTGCCTAAAATTCTTTTGAATAATTGAAGGTTTTCATTATTTTTACTTAAGTAGCAAGCTGGTTCCATGGTGCATGTCGTATTCTGGAGTGGACTTTATCTTCTATGGCCAGTTTGAATCTAGGACTTACCAAAGTGAATGTGTTTTTTTTTTTTTTTTTGCTTTGCTGTGCTGGAGTAATTGTTTATGTGGAGCGCTATATGCATAATATATATATATATATATATATATGCCGCGGTGGTGTAGTGGTAGCCTTGTCACCTCGCAGCAAGAGGCTCTCCGTTCGATTCTTGGCTGGACCGCCTTCTGTCTGGAGTCTGCATGTCCTCCCTGAGGTCGAGTGTCATTCGAAAGACATGCTTGAATGGGCGTGCCTTCGTTGAAGGTTGGGCGTCGAGCTGGCACCTTGGCACCATAAAAATCTACTGCCAATCATTAGCGGACCGGAGTTCCGCTGTGGCGACCCCTAACCGGAAAAAGCCGAAAGAAGAACACACACACTATATATATATCAAACAAATGCAAAACTGCTCAGTAGACTCTCCATTTTCTAAGTGCAGTTACAAATTCATGATTGGTATTACAGGGGAAAAATAATTCTCTTCTTGGAATGAAGATTGCCTCTGCCTGAAGTACTAGGCCTATCACCCCTGGGTAGTCTGTTCTTTTCCTCTAAGGTCTGTGCTTTCAGGCATTATTGCTTGCACATTTCCTGTCTTTTCTTGTGGCCCTGTATTTCAGATCCGTTGCTTGTATGTGGCTTACTACTATGGTCCTCACATGTCCCCCAGCACCATTCACACAATATATGGCCCATTTTGGAAGATGCAATGTGTTTTACTTGGGATCACAGCAATAAAACTCTATTTGGTATCCATCAGAAGAATAAAGTCAGTATTCTGTGTAGTTATCCTTTCTTGTACGTGCAGGAGTCTTCTGTGTGTACACTTTTGGAAAAATGCAATTTAAGAATGATGCAAAGTAGCATTATGGCAATGAATTGACATGCAGCTAGTGATATGTATTAATAGCAGCATGTATTCTTACTGTAAAGCAGTGTTTCCTATATTATGGACAGCCGCAGTGGTGCAGCAGTTAGCATTGCTGCCTCACAGCAAGAGGTTCTCCGGTTCAAACCTTGGCTGGGGTGCCTTCGATGCGGAGTCTACATGTCCTCCCTGTGGTCGCGCGAGTTTCCTCCAGGTGCTCTGGTTTCCTCCCACATCCCAAAGACATGCTGTAAGTGGATTAGACACTCTAAATTGTTCCTAGGTGTGCATGTGCCTTCTGTGGAAGATTGGGCGCCGGGCTGGCAACTTGACACCATATAACTCCACTGCCAATCATGAGTGGACAGGTGATCCACTGTGGCGACCCCTAACTGAGAAAAAGCCGAAAGAAGAAGCAGTGTTTCCTATAGTCTGAGCTTATTCATATCTAGAAAAATCTTCTGTGTGTCTGAATATGTGAGCATAGTGGCTATCATTCCCCAGACTGCAGTTGACTCACAGATTGTCAATCACAATCTAGCAGCAGCTAATTCATCAATTGAGAGGAATTAGGAGAGCAAGACTTGTCCCCCTGTAGGACCCATGTTAAAGTCCATTCCTGAGGTTTGCAGAGCCGGATTTTGCTGGATAGTGATCAGTGGTATGCTAGTCATTCACAGTTTTGTTGATTATTAAGAACAGAACTGTATCTACCATAATAAGTAAATGTAAGTGTACTTGGTTGCACACTTGCATTTCATAGTTGCCCTACAGAGTTGTGTACCATTCTGTTGTCATTATTGATGTTGTAATTTATTGTACACAATTACGTTAGGGTCATGCATATATGTGTGTGTGTGTATGTGTATAAAAATTATCCAGAATGTGAAGGTTTTTACACCTTTGTACAGGTCGGGGTTTGGTATAATGGTTAGTGTGTTTACCTCACAGACTCATGGTACAGGATTTGATTCTCACCTTTGAAAGGAAGGGTCTATATTGCAACATCAAACGCTTAAAATAGCGAACAATGTTACATCTACACATTTTCAGCAAAAGCTGAAAACGTCGAATCCAAAGAACAGCGATTTCTTTCCTAGGGAAAGAAATCGCTGTTCCAACCCCCACAAAAAAAAAAAAAAAAAAACACATTACACACTTCCAAACACATACACACATACCCAATCCTAATTATACCCCCCCAAAAACGAGTAAACAACTAAATACACATATGCACATAACCCAAACATACATTTAACGAAAAAAAAAAACAGTAAACATTTTGAACCATATGCACTTACCTTAATCCGTACCCTAACCCTAAGGTCAGTAACTCTCGCACATTTACATAAACAGCTCCAAACACATACACACTTACCTTAACCCTAATTCTACCCCCCCAAAACAAAAGTAAACAACTGAAAACACACAAATACACACACACACACGTAACTCAACCATACATTTAACACAAAATATAAAGCAGTAAACACTTTCATACATATGCATTTACCTTAACCCTAAGGTCAGTAACTGTTGCACAATCACGCTCGGGAGCTATACCGGACAAGGGACCACACTATACTTCAGAACACGGGAAAACAATGAAGCGGTCAAGCGACTTATTTCCCAGGGAAAGAATTCACCGAACAGCCACTTTGCTGTTTTGCCTGTTTGCTCTACGTGTCGACGAAAACGCATTTGACATAATGCGTTTTCGTTGTACTCATAGGAACCCAAAAGGAATATTGACTAAGCTTGAAATGGCCCACAAGGACAGTTAGCCTAGTATTTACCTATGGAAATATACACTGATAAATG
Source organism: Protopterus annectens (assembly GCF_019279795.1). Lineage (NCBI taxonomy): Eukaryota > Metazoa > Chordata > Ceratodontiformes > Protopteridae > Protopterus > Protopterus annectens. The sequence goes on along the minus strand of NC_056732.1, from coordinate 979,040,862 downwards.
TCTTTTACACTTTCATTTACAACCATTCCTATAGTTATGTGATGACATTCTCTTATCTAAGCTATGTGGAACAGATTTATAACTCTGTGATCTCCTTTGCATTTTCAAAAGAAGCGTTTCAGTGCACATCAGAGCCTTCCAGAATTCCTCTTACTTGCTAGATATTATATTCTGGTCATACTACCAGGGATTATAGACCTATTAGTTTGACATGTATTCTGGGGAAGTATTTTGGGTGGGCACTATCTCTGTCCTTTAAGGACATGTTTAGTTTTTGCAGAGATATGTACCAGCATAGCTTTATATCGGGGAGAGATATTTTTTCTAATCTATTAGGTTTTTATGAATATGTAGGAAACTCACTGGATAAAGGTTTACCTATGGGTGTGGTTTATTTGGACTTGGCTAAGGCCTTTGATTCTTTTCCTCAGTCTGTCTTTATTAACAATTTGCGTAACTCCAATACGAACATCTGTATTATAATATAGGTTAAAATTGGTTAGTAGGTCAGAAAAGTAGAATTAATATTAAGAATAAATATTCTAAATATGTTTCTGTTTGGTGTAGAGTACCTCAGGGTTCGGTTTTCAGTCCCGTTACTTGGATTGTTGATAATTGACTGTCCTCTATCAAGTTGTATTTCTTTGAGTAAATTTACCGATGACTTAAAGTTGGAGGTGTACTGGCTATTTTATTAGATCATCAGTGCTTGCAAGATTACTTGGATGAATTATTTACTTGGGTACAACAAAAGGGCATAGCATTCAACAACAACAAATGTTATTTTGTTTGGTGCCACTAATTATCGCTACCTTACACACTGGATAACTTTATTTGCTTTATAGTTAACCAAGTTAAGGACCTGTGTGTTACTGCTGACTCCTCTGTTTCATTACTGCATTGCTGACTCATACATCCAGGGACAGAATTGTTACAGTTAAGTTACTTTAAGAACCTTTACTAGACGCATTTGAGTCTTTTTCATATGTTAAGAGACTTGAAAGTTTGTCTCTGTACTCAATCGCAAAAGCAAAAACAGCCAGCACATACCATACTTGTGGGAGCCTCTCCATGGAACCTCTGTGCTCAATCGCAAAGAACTAATTTGATATTGTTATATAAATATTCTAAAGATTACGTGTTTTCGGTTATGTTGGAAATTGACTTTATAGTCTGTAAATTAAATAGTAGGGATAATAATTTACTAGTTCAACTACCAGTTGTTAATTCTGAGTTGAAGTCTTCCACTTTAGGGCTTTTAGATTATGGAGTACTCTACAAACAAATATTAGATCTGCAAAGTATCTACTAATGTTGTAAGTTATCATGTGACCCTCGGTATAGCAAATTGCTTTATGTTACAGGGTCTGTATTAAAGCAAGCCCTTAATTGGCATGTATAGGTTCTGGGATTGAAATATATTTCACCAAAAACATTGTGTTATGATTTTACACTTATGGAATATGACATTGTAGTCTGCCTTATAGCAGTTCACTTAGTGAAACTTTCATTTACCTGTAAAATACAGTACGCATTCTGCTGTGAAATCAAGTAGGTGGGTGACAGAAGCATGCCAGTAATGTTTAGGAAGTCATTGAATGTAGCAGGCAGCATATCTTCATATTTCAAAAACAAAGAGTAAAAAGGTCACACAGATAATCAACTGGTTAAAAAAAACACAAAAAGAAAAATCTAGCAAAGCTAGACTTCTAACTGTGTGATACTTAAACGTCTTGCATCAGAATCCTCATGGGATATATGCAAATCATCCTATAAGGATATCAGGTGTTTAAGCTAAATGGTAATTCTGAATGTCCATAACTTTCTTTTACTTTGTCTATTTTTGGACAATTTCAGGCCATTAAAGCCAAACCTCTCTAGCTGTGGACATGCATTTTTCTGCCTTCTTATGACATCATCAGAACAGCATAAGAGGAATGTTTGATATTTGGAAACACAGGGTTGTCATACCCAGCTGATAGCCATACACATTAGGGTGTCTACAAAATATCCCAACTAACAAACTAAAACAAAGATTACAAAGGTCACACAGATAACCAACTGGTAAAAAAAAAACACAAAAAGAAAAATCTAGCAAAGCTAGACTTCTGACTGTGATACCTTAAACCTCTTGCATCAGAGGCCTCATGGGATATATGCAAATCATCCTATAAGGATATCAGGTGTTTCAGTTAAATGGCAATTCTGAATGTCCATGACTTTTTCTTTTACTTTCATTTTTAAGTCTATTTATGGACAATTTCAGGCCATTAAAGCCAAACCCCTCTAGCTGTGGACATGCATGTTTCTGCCTTCTTATGACATCATCAGCACAGCATAAGAGGAATGACAAGAGGTATGACAACCCTGTATTTCCAAAGGTCAAACATTCCTGTTATGCTGTGCTGATGATGTCATAAGAAGGCAGAAACATGCATGTCCACAGCTAGAGGGATTTGGCTTTAATGGTCTGAAATGGTCCATAAATAGACTTAAAAATGAAAGTAAAAGAAAAAGTCATGGACATTCAGAATTGCCATTTAGCTGAAACACCTGATACAGGTTCATAGGTTGGTACTGGGCTATCTGCCCAAAGGCATATATTAGCCCAGCCATGTTGTGCGGTATTCACTGCCCCTTTAGTAGTTCCCTAGACCCTTGTACTAGCAGCTAGTACCCTTGGCCCCTATCTAGTAGTGCTGTTGGTGTGATTCCCGGTGTGAACTTTCTGTTACCCATCCACTCAATGAGGTTCCTCTTGAAGAGTGATAGTGAGGGGCTCTGTCTTGTGTAGATTGGGACCCTGTTCCATAGTAAGGGAAGTCTCTGCGAAGGCAATCTATCCCTCCAGCATGTTCTATTCATTGTTGTGTTGAGGTTTATATCCGTAGCGCGTGTAGTTCGAGTAGATTTGGTTTTGCTAAGATGGAGCATGTTCAACAATTCTGGGTTGGACATGGCTCTGTACGTTAGAGATCACCTCTGAGAAAGCGGTATGCAACAGAGAACAGTCTTAGCTTTTTCAGTCGTGCTGCATAGGGCAACTGTTTGAGGCCAGTAATCCCTTTGGTTAGGTACCTCTATGGTCTCTCCAGCTGCTGGAGATGTCTAGCCAGGTACATTCCAATTACATATCCTTAAAGGGTGATTTACATATATCCCATGAGGCCTCTGATGCAAGAGGTTTAAGGTATCTTCGTATGTCACAGAAGACTCCAGAGTTTACAGTATATTCTCCCTTTTAATGTGCAATGTTTGATAGTATACAGCAGTTAAGGCCATGTTCAACAGCATACTTTTATAATAAGGTAACATCCATATGGTCCACAGCATACTTTTGAAATAATGTAACCTCTACAAGCTGCTTGTGTTTTAACTTACATGTATGTGATGCTGGAAAATAATGCGCACTTTACTGTATGTGGGGACATTTTCTGTTAATACATTCACCTACATTTTCCATTGATAGTTCCTGACTGCTGACAGCAATGGACAGTATAGTTCCTTCATTAGAAGATGTGGATATGTTTTCTGATACTTTGTTATGGCATGAATATGTAATTATATCTGTTGATACTACATGCCTCTCATTCAGTGTTCTGTACAGTGTGGCATTCTATCACCATCTCTGTAGTGGGACCTGTGTTTGTGTTACATGTCAGCTTGCCCTGTGTAATGCCAGTTTAAGACAAATGGAGGACGTGAATCTCAGAATATATATGAAATTCTAAACAATAAAAAAGTAGTCAGATACTGCAAGTGGTTCACCAAATGATCAAAAAAGGTTAACTAAATAAAAAAAATGCTAACAACCACTTGTACAAAGCAAATGAGGAATTGAACAAAATTAAAATATACAAATGACTTTTAATAAAATAGTTGAAAGTACTTTCTTTTCGTACACCTCAAGACCTTCATTAGGTTGCTATAATAATACACAGAACACTTAAAGACAGAAATTGTACTTACATAATTAAAAATCATTGATGAACATAAACATATAGAAGAATAAATCTGTACTAAAAATAACTCTTTAAAGGCCTTGATTTGAGCTTTCACTTAAAATTAATAACATCATTTAACCCTGGCTTTTTATTTGTTTCTAAGATGGGCATTTTACGTGACCATTGTATTCTCGACAGTTAAGTACTGTTTCCAAGTGTATACCCCCTGACCCAGGCTTAATATGTTTTAATGTATAAAAATAAACTTCTTATAATTATTATATAATAATGCATGTTTAGCCAATGCATTATTCATATTGTTTTTCCTAATAGAACATTTATGCTTAGGTGTTGTTATACTTAAAATGGTCAGCTAGGCTATATGTTTCATTAGTGTGATGACTAGAAAAAAAAACAGACTATTGGGAATAAAATGGCAATGTGAACACTGTCCATTGCTGTGTGTATCTGGCTTTTATTACTTTCTCAACATTTGGGTAATGTGACATTAGGATCCCCATTTGACCTGCAGCCTATGTTTGCATTTTTCCTATTTTAAGATATCAGAACATTCCCTAATGCCAGATTCAAACCCTTGTGCACACCTTAGATTTGTCTTAATAATATTCTTTATGGCTAATGAAATACATTTTATTGTAGGTTCATACAAGGCTGACTGTCCTGAAGGGTATTTTAAGCCTACCACTAATCTGAGATCTGAATTAAACCTTGTATATTATGAGTTGAAGACCTTAACCATTATAACAAACCCACCCCCTATTCCATATCCTTTTAGCACACATCTCTGCAAAATTCAATATCCACTTATTGTGGTGGTGTTGTATATGATTTAATGTTGAGTAACAAAGCAGTCACTGTCACTTATAGTTAAATGTTTCGCTTCCTTAATTAAGTGAGCTGAATCAAAAATGAACGATGGAAGAAACTTAAATGCTTTTAACTTTTGTTCCACAAGTAGGGTAATAGGATCAGATTTAGATCTTATGCCAGAAATAAATGGATTTATAGGAGGGGTATGAACATTCTTGTGGATGGAGGGAGTATATAAAGGGGAAATGCAGTCAACTGATTCATTATTTTTGTGATTAAACCATTGTGTCCTCTTGACTTCAGTTTTCTCTGAAGCTTTCAGCTTCTATGGAATTGATGTTTTATATCATACCTTGCAGCAAATCTGATTAAAACCAAAGGTCTTGTAGCGCTTCTTATCTTTGTCTGCTTCAGGGTCAAAGAGGTTTCTTCAGTGAGCAGCATTGATTTAACTCATTTAAATATTTGATATGTGCAGTGGACAAATCCATTGCAGTTCCTCTACTCATTCAGATGTCTGCCAAAACCATCATTTCACTGTTCAAGAATACTGCAACTATGACCTCTTGGATTATCACATTTCTTGCATATTTAATTCAGTGAGAGGTGAATTTAATTAAGTTTATTTTTCAGCAGTATTTGGTGCAACCAATTATTTCAAAGCAAATCTCACTAAAAATTCATCTTCTTCCTGTATTACATTTTTTAGCATTCTAATCAACACCATAGATTTATATTACCTCTCAACTGCCCAGATCTTTTGCAGAATGTCCAGATGTTTGCCTCATAATTTTGTTCTGTGCCTCATAAATTTTGGTAGTTTTTTGGCAGATCACTGAGGACTGAAGTCACTACATAACAGTGTACATTTGAGTTTCAGACTTTTTATCCTTTAGAAACTGCATGCTAATGTGAAATCTGTTATTCTATCAACTTTCTAAGTTAATAAGAGTAATATTTAAAACTTGTCCCTGATTTTGAGACTTTGTCCCCACATTATTTTTGTCTTTGTCCAGATTTCTTATGCTTAGAGGTTGAGTGGTATCACTTGTTAAAATCAGCCAGTCCTATATTTGCTTTTATAAATCATTCTGTCTGATACTGTTGAAATAAAAGGAAGTATGTATGATAAATTGTACAAAAAGATATGCACCAGTATTTGCATATTGGGAAATCAGATTTCTTAAGTTGTTTTAAGAATCATTCCATTAATTTTAAAAATACATGTATGTTTATGAAATGCAAGGCCGTAATAACCCATTACATGTCTTTTTTAAATAAAGTTAATTAAGGGATCAATAAAGGTAATTAGTCCAGAAGTATATTTCTCCAGTCATCTCTCTCTCTCCATATATATATATATATATATATATATATATATATATATACACACACACACACATATATATATATATATATATCACGGTTTTGCATGTTTAGTGATGTCACAAGCATGTCGGGCAAAAGAGTTTACTTGACTACTGTTGCTTTCAGTAAGCAGTTAATATTGAGGTGGTCGCTGATCCTTGGAAAGTGATGTGCTAGCAGCCTGTGTTGCCATTGAACATTTTTTACCTTCAAAAAGTTGTTAAAGTCCTGTCATGTAAGATCCAACACAATATAATCAGTAATAAAAAAGACACATTTCCTTTTTCTTTTCCCATTAGAGAAGTTGTTGCAGGTAGAACATCTGGTTACATAAATAACCACAGCAGAATTACAAGTATAATGTCCTGTGACTCCAGATGTCTTATTTGGGTTAATTAATTTGAAAAAAAAAACCCTGGTTATATATTTACACACCTAACAGAACTTGCAGACATAACTACCCCTGGATTCTCTGTGTTAGTCAAACATCAAATGTAGGTGATATTTCTTTCTAACAGAGATTTTAAATGTTGGCCTTTTTGTTCACAGACACGGGAATGGGACCTATTAGTTTAACCAGGTCATTGCTGCCCAAAATAGTCTTCCAGTTATCCAAGATAATCTTTCTCATATTAGCACTACCCTTTGTAATACATCTCTGAGTCCTTCTGTAGTGCTTTTTTTGTTTAGTTATCTATTTCTGATGTTATTGCCTCACAGTCGGTACCGAGTGTATCTGCTATAATCTTGCAACAGAAACTCACATTTTATAGTAAATATAAAATATTAAAGTTTATCTCTTTTTTTAGACAAGCATAAAATCACTATCTGGAGTGCATAGATCAGCGTGTCTCTCGTTGTTCAGCACTAATTGTCCTTTATGTCCTTCCTGATTGACAAGGTTCTGTGGCATGACTATGAATATTCAAGGGTTTGAATATGCTACCTAAAGAAGTATGTTTAGTGTGAAAGCCTGTTGGAGCTTTTCGTTTATTTATTTGCATTTGTTAACTGGAAAAGGCATACTGGCCTCAGACATGGGCCTGTTTTTAGGACCAGCCCAGCAGGAAGAAAGCTCCAAATAACAAGTAAGAAGTATTCTGTTAGCCTAAACTATATAAATATAAAAATAAAAAGTAGTCAGTTCAAAGAGGTATAATATATATATATATATATATATATATATATATATATATATATATATATGTGTGTGTTTGTTTTATATATATATAAAAATGTATTTATTTAACATTTTATTTACTGGGAAAGTCTGACTTAGAACAAATCCAGTTTTCAGCAGAGGCCCAGAAAATGCTCCAGACACGTCTTTGTAATGTGGGAGGAAACTGGAGTACCCAGAGAGAACCCTCACAAACGCAGGAAGAACATACAGACTCCGCACAGAAGGCACTCCAGTGAGAATCGAACCAGAGAACCTCTTGATCTGAGGCGACAACACTACCACTGTGCCATAAAAAAAAAAAATATATATATATATATATATATATATAATATGAAGCTGTTAATCTGTTACTATTTTCCCTTCTATCTCAATTCTGAGCGTCTTCTAATTTGCTGCCTGCCATTACAACTATCCTGTCTGTACTCAGTTTCATCTCATATGTCTTCAGCTTTGCATTCCATTCCCATCATTTATTTAAGTTCTTGTGAGTCAGTCTGTAATGCCACATCATTTGCATACAGCATTTGTTGATCTTTCCCCTCCAGCCTGTTTTCTAATGTAGTCCATCACAAGTATGAACAGCAGTGGGCTCAGAGCTGAACCCTGAAGCACACTCACTCCCATTGGGAGCCCCTCTGTCTTAAAAGTATTCTTACTTGTGTTATAAGGTCCTTGTACATAGCCTGTAGGACTGGCCAAATCAGCTTTCTTGGGACCTCGTCATATGCTTTTTCTAAGTCACAGAATGCCTAGCTGGACTCTTTCCTTTTTATCTTCTCACTGCAAACATTGGGTCAGTTGTGCTACATACTGATCTGAATCTGACCTGCTCATCTCCCGTCTTACTTTCTGCTGCTCTGTGTATTTGTTTATCTATCCCCTTGTCCAGAACTTTTATGCACAGTGACAGAGATTTGATACCTTTGTAATGCCCACAATTGTAAATGTCCCCTTTGTTGTTATACACAGGAACTAGAATTATTATTCTTATTCTTCATTCATCTGGGATATCCCTTTCTCTCCATACTGCTATGAGTACCCTCCAGCTCAGTTTCTCCCCTACCACACCTGACGTCTTGATCACATCTGCTGTGACCTCTTCTGAGCCTGCTTCTTTCCCTGACTTTATTTTCCTTAGTGCGATTCTTCTAAGGTGGGCTCTCCTCTTCTCTCACGATAGGCTGTTTGTGGCAGTACAGCTTATGTGGGGTTTTCTTCATTTAGAAGCTGATTGAAGGACTCCTATCTGCCTTTGATGTCCTGTGGACTGGTGAGAGGTTGTCGCTTTATCCTTTGTGAATGGTGTGTGATGACTGTCTTATTTACCTTTCTGTTTTTGGCTTGCAACCTGATTGAGTTTCTTTGTGCCATCTGCTGAGTCTCTTTCCTTATGCTGGTAGAGTGCCTCTGGTGCTTTGTTCTCTCCTATTGCAGCTATACTCTTAGCCTGTTTGTTAGCCAACCAGTATTCCTTATTAGCCTGGTCTATCTTTTATATCTCCCACTTTTTCCTGCACTCCCTTCTTTGGATGACTTCCTGGACTTCTGGATTCCATCACCAGCTTTCCTTGTGTACCTTATTTCCATACCCACCTCGGCCACATATCTGTTCTGTAGTCCTCACACATGCACTTTTGGGGTGCTGCCATTCTACTTCAGCTCCACCTATTTCCTCTTCTTCCTGAGATGCTAAAGCCCAGAGTATTTCCTGAAACTTTGCACTTTCTTTCCAGTCAACTTCCAAGTCTTCAACTTATCTTGACTTTAGAGCCTTCTCTATCCACTGCTTGCAGGTGATTTAAGTAACCAGTGGTTTATGCTGTAAGCTGACTGTCTCACTGGAGATGACTTTGCAATCACTGATTCTACCCCATTGCCCTTTCCTTATTAGGAGGAAGTCTACCCTGGTTGCATGTTGACCCTTATATATAATCTTGTGAATGTATCTCTTACTGAACCATGTTGTTGTACAGCATAATAATGTTTTGCAGAAAGGTTGTTCCCACCTCATATGTTACAACTGGTAGTTCTCTTTAGACAGATATGGTCTTAAGAGACCTACTTCTTATGTAAATAGCTTTCTCTCATTCGATCATGTTTCCACCACAGTCAGGCAATCCATTTTTTTTTTAATTTCTCCAAGTCTTTTGGGTTTCTAATACCATGACAGGAATGGACCCTATTTCTAAGTCAAAGTACAATTAAAGTTCATGAAGTTAGTGTTGTTTTAATCTTTGATGTCAGCCTGAAGTGCTCTTCCCAGCACCTGCAATGTGCCCAGTAATGACTCCTCCTGTAATTCGTTTGGGGTTACATGTATTAGTAACATATCTAAATACTATTGTAGATTCTTTTTTTTTCTAAGACCCATTGCTCCTGCTACTATTGGAACTGTCTGGGTATCCTTCTTCCGCATTGCTGTCGTTTCTCCCTGCAAATCCTGATATTTTATGACTTTGTGTTACTCTGTATGCAAGACACTGTAGTACTAGGTGTGGCAATTTTAATGATCAATGCTGCTTTTGTGTTCTTTTCATGGACCACTATATCCGGTTTTCTAGCATCTGTCTTTTGAACTGTTGGTAATAGGTGATCCCATGTGATGTAGACTTCATCATTTTCTATGATGCTGTATGGCTCATGTTTCCAGTGTTTTTCAGCCACTTCAGTGCCATAATGTTTGCACAATCTCCAGTACAACAGTCTTGCCACATTATTATGCCTTTCAGTATACAGTCCTTCTTTCATTAGTATGTCACAACCAGCAACGAGGTGTGCAACTGTTTCCAATTCTGTTTTACAAAACCTACATTTGTCTGTTTCTCCCACATGTTCAATGGACTTTGTAAACCAACATGTATGTAGCCCACTATCTTGGGCCGCCAGTATTAACCTTTCATCTCTTGATTTGAATTCACCTCTCCTTAACCATTCCTGCATTCGATCCTGATCAACATGAGGTTCTTCCAGAAGTTTTCTATACTTGCAACTATATTTATGCATTTTCCATATTTCCTGACTTCTCATCTGGTCTTTCACCTTATATTTTTCCTTTCTTTTGTTTTTTGGCACATTCAGTTGCTGCCTGATTTTTATATACTTCTGGTTTGTTTCCATTCCGGCTTGACACCTATATGCTTCTGCTAGATTAAGCACAGAAGTCATCTTAGATTTATTCTCCTCATGTTTCAAAACTATCACTATGTTTGGGTCTTGTGAGGTTAGCAGATATGTGTGCAGTTCCACGATTGCAGAGCTATACATGTAATCATTTTCAAGGAGGCCCATCCCTCCTTCGGAATGGGGGCTATATAATCTTGGTATGCACTGATTTTTATAAATCATTTGAGCATGAAGCCTCCTCCTTGTTTTCCTTTCTAATCTGTCCAACACGTTTTGGGGCCAGTCAGTCATTCCAAATGTGTAAGTTAGGACAGGAAGAGCAAATTGATTTATAGCTTGAATTTTGTTCCTAGATGTTAACGCTGTTTTCAGAATTAATTTAAGTCTTCAAAAGTATCCCTTACTAGGTTTTATTCACATTTGTTAATTTTTTATTGTTGATCCTTCATGAATTACTAAATATTTATAACTCCCCTCTTGCTCAAGTTCTTTTATATCCCATTCTTGTCCCAAACTGATGTTTTATTGGTGCTGCAGTTTTCCTGTTTTAAAGGTTGCTTTTGCACATTTATCAAGACGAAATGACATTCTTATATCATCTGAAAAAGTTTTGACAACTTGCAGTTGTGCTTTCATTTCATTATCTGATGAGTTATAGAGTTTTAAATCATCGACAAAGGGAAGATGAGAAGTCTTTACACTTTGTTGTTTTTTAGGAGCTAAATTATAGTCATGGCCTAAGCTGTTAAGTAGACAGTTTAATGGCTTAAGGGCAAAGCAGAGTAGCGGCAGTGACAGAGTTACCCTGAAATATCCCCCTTTCAGTTTTTATCTCTGAGATAATAATTTGTCCTTTATCATGGCTTAATTGCAAAGTGGTCTGCCACTGTTTCATGGTCACTGTAATATAGTCCATCAGTGTAGGGTGTGTACTTGTATCTTATACATTTCTAAGCACTCTTTTATCCATGCATGTGGGATACTATCAAATGCTTTTTTGTAGTCAGTTCATGCCATACTTAGATTCTTCCCCTTTTTACAGTTCTCCACTATGGCTTTATTTAACAACAAATGATCCTTTTGTTCCATATGACTTTCTTTTATCACCCTTTTGTTCTATTGCCATAATTGAGTTTTCTTCTAAATGACTATAAACTCTGTCAGCATCTATTCCAGTGTACAGTTTATACGTCATCAGAAGGCAAGTTATTGATCGATAGTGTAGCTTGCAGGTTCACTCTTAAGTAGGAGCATTGTTTTTCCAGTTGTTTTCCAGGTTGGCATTTGTCCTCAGTGCGCATATAAATAGTTCTTACTCATGGCTAAATCTTCATACAAAGATGTTAATACTTTTAGCCAGAAGTTGTGTACTGCAACTGGGCCTGGGGTTCCCATTTAGATGCTTTTCTTAACTTTGTTTCAGTCTCTCTGGCTGTTACTTCATCCCATTTCATATCTTGTACCTTTAAACGTCTTATTCTTTCTTTTACTTCTATCCATTTAGCATCTTTGTCATGTTCCACAGGATCTTCATAAATACTTCTCCAAAATATATATATATTTCTTCTTTTTTTGGTGGTGTTTCAGTTCCTTTTACCTTGTTTTCCAGTTCTCTATAACACGTTTTGGGTCATCAGTAAATTGCTTATTTTGTACTTTTCCTTTATATTTATCTGTGTATCTTCTACGTTTCTGCGCCTGTGCTGAGATTTTTAGTTTATGTGCGATAGTGCATGATAGATCCTGATCTGTTCTAATACTGCACATTGCTTTTATCACGTCTACCTTTCTAAGTGTTGACATTAAGCTATTGGCCTGGAGGCCCTTGTAAGCCTAGCCAAGAATTTTGCCCTTGCTCCCACAAAGTCTGCACCTGTTTTCCCAGTCGGAAGGCAAGGTTGATCTGTTGTTTCTTCTATACTCTTCTAACAGTGACACTTCTTTTCTTAATTGCTTTATAGTTTTCTCTGTTCAATACTTCCATGATGGTATTCGATATCTCCCCTTCCTTTCCCTCACTATCCTGTGTTCTTGTGGTAGAACTTTATCAGTTATTAATTTAGATGCACAGTAATATATCCTGTTTACTTCTGTTATATCACATGAATCTCTATGGACAGTCCTAATTACTGTGTTCATTTGTTTTATCAAACTTCTGACTTTTTGAGTTTTATTGACCTTCTGCAGTCTATTTCTTTCATTGATCTTAATATGTCTGTCTCTATTAAATCAAGCAACTCTTCTCTTAGCTCATTTTCTTCTAAATTGAGGGCACATTTTTTGTTTTCCATTTCCTGCGGGGATTCTGTAGCAAGTTCTGTAGCATCTTCCTGTGGCACATTCTGTTCAATTTCATTCTGTACCATCTGTTGCTCTGTCATATGGGAACTCAGTGGTCTATCACTTCTCAACATTGACTGCATCAGAGTTTCCTGTTCCTTCCCTTGCAGTCCAGCTTCAAGTGAATGTTTATACTGGTTTCCTGTGGAAGGCTGCAAAATAGCTTCACATGGCACCTGACCAATTGCTTCCTGTTCCACTGGTTTCCCCTTAATTTGGATGTCCATTGCTCTATCCTGTTGTGGTGCTTGTGACACCCCATCACTGGACCAGTAATCAAGGAACCTCAATCGTCACCACTGGCAATGGTGGGGGATGTACACTGGGAGGATGACAGGTACACACACAATATTTCCAGATGTAGCTCTCTGCATCAAGTGCAATTTCCCTTAAGAGCACACAGAGACCACAGTCAGTCCAGGGCTGGTTTCTCCCTCTTTCTCCAGATCCACAATAAGACTCCCCACTGGCACAGCTATAGTTGAGATCTCAGCTGAGTGGCCAAGCCAAAACCTCCAGCACCCCCTCTGTCCAACCAGTGCTTCCTAGTCCTGCCTAAATAGCTGACACACACACTCTTTGAGATTTGATTTACACACTCACACACACCTACCTGAGAAAGGCTGGCACAGGTTTACTAGCTATGCCCCCTTTTGCCCAGACTGTAAGATAGTTATCACTGCCACAAGCCAAGTCCTTATCCGCTACTTTAAGACCCTTAACAAAGGGTGTCCAGTCTTACTGTGTAATATTAATATTAATACAAATGGTAGTTTGACCAAGAGCAAGGCTATTAGAAGTGGCCCACACAGTGTAACCAAGTAAATATGCAAGTACTCTCAAAACTTAAATATCTCTAGACAGGTCAGCCACAATGAAATGTTTAAATATTTTTAATAATAAGTAATAAAAGAACAAGAAAATACTCAGTATATATTCATGGTGACATCAGATTTCAAAATCACAGAAAACATTTAAGACAACATTCCAGGACAGTCTCACATAAATAAAGAAAAATATCAAAACTAGGCTTTGCTATATTCCTGACTGTATATAAGAGAGTTACTATTCCCTAGAAACTTACTTCATCAGAGCAAGGCAGATGTTGTGGTGAATGGTTCTTGTTGCCAGGTCCAAGACAGAATACTCTCTCTCTCTCTTTTTAAAAGAGTTCTCAAATTAATATCTCAAATATTACTGCTGTGGTAGCTTTATCATTTCTTGTCATTTAACTCTATCCCAGGTGAAACCCCCACTGCTGGAAGCTGACAGTATTTAACATCTATCTGTGAAAATATATAGACCTCAGATCTTTGACAGATGCTGTAAATCACAATTGCATTCCTTCACATTTCAAGACTAGTAATTATTTCACCCTAGAGACAATACAGGGAATTCCCTAGTTTTCAACAGCATCTCTTTGCTGCATTGAAACCGAAAGATACCATCTTTTATGGAGTAGCCATAAAGTAATTTAATTTTAGTTATCTTCCTAAAATTTGCAGGACTGAACTGAACCTCCTGTATTCCAGTTTCCACTGTTAAAATATATATACATTTAGACAGTTGCAATCGTGCATGTACATTTCTGTTTTCCTCCAGTAGAACACACTGTGGATACATTTCAGACGCAAACACATTATAAAATATTTTTTCAATACACGTCTGTACAAACCAGTTAGGTATACACAAGACATACCATTCTAATACATTTATAACACAAGCATCTTATATAAATCATGTTGATTATTCACAAATTACATATAATTGTTTGCAAAATTCCAGATAGCTGTGCTGACAGTATCCCCCTTTGTCACAGTGCTTTCTGATTTAGAGTTTCTACATTGAATCCTTCACTTACCAGATACTCCATAACCTCAGTTTCTATTTTTTAGCTTCTCCATTACTAATCTCCTTTTCTACTTTGCCTCATTGTCTTATTTTTTGTGTTGTAAAGTTTTCCATGTCTGGATTCCTTTGCCTGTATTTCTCTTAAAATATCTTTGGTGCTATTTTTGTATTGCTTAGTTTTGCTTTCTCCTTTGCATACATATTATACCATATCAAATCTGTTTTTCTTTCCCCATGCCCATATTTCTTATTCAGATGTCTCCTGATCTTGTTTCTCCTTCTTTTGGGGACTCGTTCCATCATGCTGTGACATAACCTGTGTTAGGCCTTCTACACCAAATCCTTCACTTTGCAGGCACTCCATAACTTCAACTTCTATTTTTTTTAAACTTCTACTTTACTAATCTTCTTTTCTACATTCTCTCTTTGTGATATTTTTATTTTGAAATTTTCCATATCTGGATGCCTTTGCCTATATTTCTCTTTGAATATCTTTGGGGCTGCCTTCTTTATATTGATTCATTTGGATTTCTCCTTTGCATAAATATCGCACCATGTCAAATCTTTCTTTCTTTCCCATGTCCATATTTCTTTTCTTATACTTTTCAAAAATCTCTAGGTTTTGTTGTTTATATTTTCATACTTCCTCAGATGCAGATCAAAGTTTCTTGGTCTATATACTGTTTTTCGCAAATCTGTTGTTATCAGTGAACACAAATTTTTATTTGAGGCTTCTGATGTTTATTCTTGTGGAAGTATTTGTCTTTCCTCTAATTTCTTTCTCAGTCTTTTTGTATATCCTGTGTCTGGAAATTCTGGACTTTTTCCATAATAGTAACAATACATAATTTCTTTCTTATCCTCAATACTCCACTCTGTCGTCTTTTATGGCTCCTCTTTGGCCTATCAGTTTTTGTGATTTTTGTGGACTGCTACTTTTCTGCAACAGGGGGGGCATTCTCCCCCTGGGCCTGGCCTGGCCCCATTGTAGGAATGTTTCCATCTTTTGAGGATTCTACATTGTCATTTTTTTCCAGTCCTGGCAACTGTGCGCTTACCAGGATTGGGCACTTTTTATCCTGGATCTTGTGCACCCAGCTATCTTTTTAATTTTTGACCTACTTCTGTCCATGATATATAGATAGATAGATATACAATCTATATATCAGTGTCATCTTAGTCTATACGGCCCAGTTAATTTTCAAGGGAATATCTTTAAGATCCAAAGAAGTAAACCTACCACTGTAGCGTTATTAGACCCCTCACTGAATATAATGCCCCCCATTCGTACAGACATATCCAAGTATATTGCTCAAGTGATAAGGGCCAAAAGATTTCTAACAAAGAAAATGAATGGTCTTAAATCATTCATCTACCCAATATATTAGCATAACTCTCTTTATAGTCAGTTGCCTACAGGTTGCTTGAGCTGACCTCTGCCTTACATCTTGAGCCATGAAACACTATTCTCTTTGATCTCCTATTTCTTCACAAAGCTAGCAGCTCTGCAAACACCCACACTAAAGACTTAAATCTACACCAACAAATAAACAAGATTGTGCTGGTGGAGATAGGTTCCTAACTCATTGTATTCTTAGCCTATGGAATAAGTTGCCACTACAAGTCAAACAAATTACTACTTTGGTTACCATTAAGGCTAATCTGAATGATTGGATGGGTAGGAACAAATTATAACAGGGTTATCATGTACAGCACTGGCTGATTTGGGAGGTGAGCACTATTAAGTGCTTGAAAAGGCTGTCGAACTTTTATGATGTCTGCTTAAAGGTGTATATGACCAGACATTTTATGGTGCCTATGATCACTTTCCTGGTATGTTCCTATAGGAAAGTCATTGCATGCATACTTAGTAACATACTACACACTAGCATTGAATTTGTTTAATTTGTTTTTTTTTTTTGGTAGCTGTACAGAATTGTTTACCATGCAAGGCTGGCTATGTAATTGGTAGTGTTTGGAATATGGACCATGTTAATGTTTAGATAGAACTGAGTGGAACCATTGAAGGAGATGTATACATATAGGAGCATTTGAGTTTAGTAGAAGTGATGTAAACAGATATTATACAATAGGAAACATTTATGTTAGATGAATAACAAGGGAATAGTGCAAGTCTTTATGTGAGTAAGAGAAGAAGATAGTATACATCTATAGAGGAATAAAAGAAGTGAGTAGTATAAGTTTATATGTGAGTAAGGAGTGAGTAGTATACGTCTGTAGGTGATTAAGAGAATGGAGTAGTGTAAATCTGTAGGTGAGTAGGAAAAGGGATTAGTGCAAGTCTATAGGCGAGTAAGGAGTGAGTAGTTTAAATCTGTAGGTGAGTAAGAGAAGCAAGTAGAAGAAGTCTTCTCCTTGGTTTCCTAGAGCCAGGTTTTAGTTTTGTGTGTGAACCTGCTCAGTTAACAAATAATCCCCTTGCTAGTCAGTATGCACTTAGTGTAATGGCTGTTTTTATATATATATATATATATATATATATATATATATATATATATATATATGGGTCCCCTACACATGGTCAACAGTTCAGAATGTCGAAGACCATATGGCCGAGACCATATGATTGACATTTGAAATGTTGACCTTGCAGAACCGGGAATCTCCATACAGTGCAGAATGGAAAGATTTCCATCTTCCGCACTGTAGTGCAAACTCAGAGTTGGTATATTTAAGTTACGGGGGGTGGGGGCGGAGTCCTCCACAGGGGGTGCAGTGAGGCGTAGTCCCCCTGCTAGCAGTGTGATGATAAGTTGTTGTGGTTTTTCTTTTTTTTTATTTCATGGTCGACATTTCGAATGTCAATCATATGATCTTGGTAATATGGCCTTAGTAGACCTATGTATATATATGTGTATATATATATATATATATATATATATATATATATATATATATATATATATATATATATATATATATATATATATATATATATATATGGGTCTACCTGATAACACCGACATCAAAATCACTGACACCACAAAACTGAAAGTTCAAAAACACGAAACTTCACATGCCCGACAAACCACAATCCCAACAATCAACAAACAAAACAAATCTCCTGTCCAAAAAGCACACACACAACACAAACATACCACAAACCTTACAAACCTACACTAAACCTTACGTACACAACTATCTATGCACTAAGCTTAACCCAAACCCTAACCCTAAGGTCTGCCACTATCTCACACTCACCTAACCTGCGCCCTAACCCTAAGTCACTTAACCCGCCCTTAACCCTACAGTCTGTCACTATTACACACTCACCTGACCCGCGCCCTAACCCTAACTCACTTAATCCGCCCCTAACCCCACACTTACCTTAACATGTTGTTCTCAGCGTTGGGATTTTCAACTGTTGATCATCTCCGTTGTTGATCTTCCGATGTCAGTGTTCTCGTTGTCGGCGTTTTCAAGTTTCGGCGTTATCAGGTAGACCCATATATATATATATATATATATATATATATATATATATATATATAGTGTCAGTGCCCCCCCCCCCAGCATGCTGTAGTGAGATGTGGGGCTTTGCCTCCATATAAATGTAGCATTCATATTCCATGTGGAAT